>NW_017618957.1:24279-71106 GCF_001879475.1 Ipomoea nil | reverse complement strand
ACTAGCACAGCGGAAGAAAAATGATAACCAGATAACATAGAATCCAAACGGGGGTGTTATGCCACGCTTATCAACACGATAAACGCTACGGCCAAATCTGCATGGTTTACATCTATCCAAAAACTCATAAGTCTAAAAACCAAATCGGCTCACAGGCCGTACAACAAGGGAAAGATACTACACTATCGGGCACTAGACATCGCGCTCGACTAGACATCACCTGTAAGAACACAAAGATAAACATGGGACGATGCCCGGTCAGCGAATAATGCTGGTAACCCACCAATACATGTGAAATAACATACATAAGTAAGGTATAAGGTGTAAAACCATTTTCGAAACGGAATACATATATATAAGTGTAAAACCAAGAGTCAAAGCCAACATAAGACTCAACTATCTCACAAGCAACACGGGAACACATCCCAAGACCACAAGAACAACACGACTCACCAAAGAGTCAAGGCATGATCTATCATCACTCAATAGATCAAAACCCGACAAGTACAACGCGAAAGAATAAGACGCACACAACCGGCAACACATGCCAAGGCCACACATGCCTTTGTGACTACACAGGTCACAAGAGAAGAACACACAACACCGGCTACAATAGCCCTCGTGACATCACCCATCACGAGTTGGTATGCCTGCCTTATGCCCTGTTCCAACCTTATGGCTACCCCCAACCTTGTATCTTCATTCCAACCATTACCTCCAGGACCCCTTGTACTTCTTAGTCCAACCTTTTTCCCTCCTGGGACTGTCGTCCCCCACCAACAAACCACCAACAAAACCACCAATTTCATAGTACACAAGGTACCGTTCACACACATGGCGACACACGCCTTACCAAGAAAATACGTGAACCTGACACACAGGTCACACCTCCATAATCACGTCACGGCCACCACGAGGACCGCTGCAATACTGTTTGTCCCGAAAGGGTGGCGAGAAGTCTAGAGGGGGGGGGGGGGTGAATAGACTTCTCTAACTTTTTAAACTTTCTTCTAAAACACACAAGGCAAATAACACTTTGGTAATTTCAACTCTAAGTAACAAGCATCAACAAGATAAACAACTTAGAGTGTGCAGCGGAATAAGTAGCGGTAAAGTGTTATGCTTAATAGTGCGGTGCTCAAAGAGATATTCTAAACATGCAACACGTTAGAAATACTTGATATGGTTCAAGATGATGTGCAGAAATTTTGGCATGCATGCAAACGTGGGAACTATCAAACCCAGACAGATAAAGATATGCGATAAATCGTAATCGGGTTAGTTCGCAGTTAGAATAAGCATGCACAAAATATATGAGCAGTATGTAAATAGAGAGAGAGATTTAGAGTGGTTCAGAGGTAGTGTAATCCTCCTAGTCCACTCTTCTCCTTTCACTTCAAGGGAGGAAATTCTCAATTCTTTCGATCACCCCAGATACAATAGTGAATAAGTGTCCACCGACACTTCTCCGAGTGCTTCGCACAAAGCTACACTCCTCCAAGGTTTTTCGCAAGCTCCTCTTGTTACTCCGCCTTCCCGAGTACTTCGCACCAAGCTGTACTCCTACACCACGAGAACTACGCACAAAGCTACGTCCTCACAGGGTTTTTCCACAAGCTCCTCTTGTTACTCTGCCCTTTACACCGAGTGCTACGCACAAAGCTACACTCAACCAGGGTTTTTCACTCTCTCTAGTTACTCTGCCCTCTTTCTAAACTCAGTAGAGAAAATCTACAAAGAGATAAAAAATTTTCTCTCCCTCAGACTTGAATGTAATTCTATGAAGCTCTGTTTTCCCCCTTTTCGGCTAATAAAGAAAATATAGCTTGTATCTTTTGATTGTATGTGTTAGCCGTTGTTCAAGTTGTTGAACTGCTCTATCACTTGGGGTTGTTATCTCTGCTTGTCTTCAAGTCTGCTTGGACAATTTATAGCTAGTGAAAGCTATTTGCCCGTTGATCAACTTTCGATCTCGATCGTCCATTTTGAATTGTAGTTGATCAAAAGATATTGTCAACTTGATCTGAAATATTAGGTAGATGTCATTTCTCCTTTTGTCACATGATTTGAATAATTTGCCCGTTGCCGTGTCTTGAATTTTGTAGCCTCCAAAATTTGAATAAGTTCGGCATGGCAAGCTTGATATTTCTTGTTCTTCATAAATGTTCTGACATGTCAAGTTGATCAAATAATTTATCTGCTGATTCTTGCTTGAGTATAAAATAATTTCTCCGCGAATCAGCCTTCTTCGAGCGTCTCCGGTTCCACCGTAAAAACGTGATATTCAGATGAAAATATATAAGATATTTTCTCCTTCGTGATTCTAACAAAAAATGATATACTGGAACCTCTGTAAAAACTTCATAGTTGTCCATGGTGAGATGCTCTGTTTCAAATTTAAGCTTGGTTCACCATACTGGGCGTGTTTATAGCTTGTGAGACTTGTGCACTCTTAGCTAGTCTCTCATACGGTTTGGCTAGTCTCCCATACGGTGGAGGTTAGTCTCTCATACGGTCCAAGCTAGTCTCCCATACGATCCAAGCTAGTCTCCCAAGTAAGTTAAAAATGCTTCACTTGAGATTTGAATTTAAGATCATTTGGCATAGCTCACATGCGTTTCTTCCAACTCCTCTAGCATGGTTCTTAATGACTTATTCGCATCATAATTGTGTTAAGCAATAATCCCGCTTAACATCTAAAATCAACTTGTGATTTTCCATACTTGTACATGGGTTGCATGATATGGGTGCACCATACTCTGTAGACTTAAACTGACTCAAATAGAATAAAAATGGGGACTACTTGATTTTTATTCTATTTCTAACAATTCGGCTCATCAAAATTTACAAAATATTCCTAACAATTTCCCCCTTTTTGATGATGCTGAAACTTATACCCAAGTCATTTTGGCTTTGTCAATTTTGAAAAATAATTTCTTTTTATTCGATTTTATTTCGACTAGCCAATTGACGGGTTTGACAAAAATTGAGACTTAGAGATTTTAAAATTGGACGATCCTAAACGTATACTTGAGACTTTGATCGTGGGGTATTTAATTTTCTTTTAGCTTGAATTTTTCTTCCCCCTAAATTTTATATTCTCATTTTATACGTGTTACAATATTAATTCTAAGTCCAAATTAAAATCTTGTGACATAAAAACACAAAATAAATAAATTAACTAAGACATATACTAGTATGGTACGAAATATTGTCACCATGCAATTGCAACCCATTTTAGCTTAGCATAGATATGATATCAAAGAGTAATGTGCTAGCTAAAATAATTTATACACCAAAAATTGATTTGTCAATCGAAATTTTTTACCTCCCTCTCAACTTTGCATTGATGTATGCCCGTAGCTTCTTGAAGTCATCTTCGTAGCTCTTGTTTTGGTACGGGGCAGTCACTTGTCCAATGATGTAGTAGCCGTAGGCTTCTCTTATATTTTCTCCTCTCAACACGCCGGCTTCGTGCCAAGTAATGCACTCATCAAATGTTCGGCCATCGCTCATTTGCTCACTTCGGTGTCCGAACTCCGTTTGAAGCTCTTGCAATTTTTGTATCCTCGTAGCAATTGGCTTCGGCATAGGTGCAATCGGCGTAGGTGGAAACACACCTTGAGGAGTTGAGCTTGAGCTAGGACAAGTACCTCTAAGATAGTCTATCATGCTCCCTCGGCTTCTAGGTGTTGTTGATGGTCGGACAAGTTCCACAAGTGGTCCTCTTGGTCGTGGAGCCCTCGGTTGGGATGACGCATAAGCATAGGCTTGTGGTACAAAATGACTTGCCAATCCTTCCCCCTTTTCGGCAGCATTGATGAACCTTTGAAAGCTGTCGGTGGAAGAATTTTGCTTGTCACGAACTCCTTCAAGTAGATCCAAGTTGATACGGGATTGTTGTAGAAGGCCATTCACTTGTTGCTCCAAAAGTTTAAGCCTTGAAGTTGTTTTGGACCCAAACTTTCGCATTTCAACAAACAATTTGATCACTTCATTTTTCAATTCTCCCTTGGCCGAATCAATTTCATTTTTCAATAGGCCTTGCCTATTGAACAATTGCACAACACGGTCCACCATGTCCTTGTGGTAGCCATCAAGCTTGTTATCCATTGCATCCACCTTGGTGTTTAATCCTCCCGTAGACTCTTGAAGAATTGCTTTGACATCCCCAACAATTTCTTCCCTTAAGGCTTGAGCATTGAACGTGGGTTCACTTTGTACGGGTGGTGTTGGATTCGGCAATGGGTGTGCAAAATCATCTTGCGGTGTGGTGATCATTGTGTCAACAAGATTAGGTTCGGCTTCCTCGGTGTTGTAGCAAATCATCAATGTATTTCGGTTCCTTGGATGGTGTTGATCATAAAACTCATAGCAAGGTGGCAAAGTTGGCAAATTCCTTGTCTCATCCAAATTTAAAGAAACCCCTTGACTTGGTGCATTTTCATCTTCACGAATAGACTCCGTAACCTCCGTGACGGGATGTGGAAAACAAGACTCAAAACTCAAATTTTCATGCCCGACATTTGCAGGATACGGATCAATCTCCGGGAGCCCTACACCATCATTCCTCACCAAAGATCCCTCTCCGGATCCTCTTCGGCTATCCTCCAAAGACAAAACGGTTGCGCGGCGAATATCATTTGGGTCAAATACACCTATAGGCACTTCGGATGTGGCTTCAACTAGGACACTTTTCTCGGTTCTCTTCTTCCTTGCAAGCTTAGTCAAGAAGCATGAATTAATCACCGAAAGACGGGTAGCTCTAGCAAGGTCACGTGAGCCTATCCAATTCAACACCAATTCTCCTCTTTCCAATGTATTTGGCCCTATTGTTTCGGCCAACATGCTATGGTCTCCTAATCTCCATGCTCTCCATTCTAGTGCTCTTTTATACTCCTCCAAAAGTGCACTATCCGCCCCAATTGTTGATATCTCATCATCTCTTCCAACTTCAACTAAGTCACTCACACCAACATCAACTTCCATTCTATTTGCCTCAACAAACCCGTAGCTCTCAAGGATAATTGGGTTCGGATTTTGAGTGGTTAAGGGTCTTGAGATTGGGTGGCTTGATTGTTCTTCGTTGGATCGGACGTCATGGGTGTTTGATCCTTCATGGCTAGGTTCTCGGATATATTGTTTAAGATTTTGGAAGGGGTTCGGCAATTTTCTTTTTCAGGTGGGTTTTGGTAGGCTTGTGGGTAAGGTAGGATTTTTAGGTTCATTGGAGTTGGGTGGCCGAAAGAGGTAACTATGGTTTGTAATATGTTTGGCTTTGGTAAGGGTGACATTTTTGGTTCTCAAAATCTCACCAACGGCAAACCCGTAACCTATCTCCTGTTGAAACCATCCATCCACCAAAGGCTTGGCCTTCCTTATAGACTCACACAACCTTCCAAACATAACAGCACCCCAATCCACACAAAAATTGTTCAAAATAATGTCCATAATCAACAATTTTTCTTTTGACAACTTGTCACGGCAATGATACCGGGATTCTACACATTTATGAACAATATCCAACAACAATCCATAATCCTTTTTTAAATCTCTCTTGTTGCCATTAACCTTCGGAGATAGCGGTGCGTTTGCATCGCGTACCTCGGCCCAAATGGCATTAATATCATGCACATGATTTTCTACCCTCAAACTCGATTCAACAAGATTAAACATCCTCCGAAAATCATCGAGATTAATTTCTACATCAACACCTTTGATCATAGAAATAATTGAGCCATTTTCTATTCTAGCATTCATGTAAAATTCGGTCACCTCATCTTTATAGAAACCAACATATCTAAAAGTGCAAAAATTTAACAACCCACAAGATTCGAGAGAGTTGATAATTTTTACCCCAATAGATTTGTCCTCCACTTGCTTGTTAAAGTCGGTGACATCAAGAATCATCCCGCTTAGTACACGGCTAGATTTCCTTGTACCTCCGGTTGTGAATGACTCCATCTCCACTTGATTAATCTTCATTTGAGTAGAAATAGAATTTAGGAATTTTTGGGTGAAAGATTGATGTTTCGGCAGTGAGGTCCGAAATAGGATAGAAGGAATGAGTTTTTGGATTGTGAGGTTATTTGGGTAGGATTTTGGGTTTGGGTGATGGATTTTTGTGTGTAGAAGATTTTTGTGTAGAAAATTTAGAGTGGGTGTTAGAGCATTGAGAGATTTTGGCTTTCTTCTTGTGCTATGTTTCCGGTCGGCGAGAGAGAAGGAGGAAGAAGACTTTGAGTTCTTCTAGATTTCCAATTCTACCCGTTAGAATTGAGGGAGAAGGGTGAGAAATTACTCTTTTGCCCTCTAGTGGGTAGAGAGAGAGTATTAATCTCTTTGAGGATAAATTTGACCTTCCACATGATTTAAATTTGCCAGCTCAGATTTATATACTCCATTTGTGAGTACATGGCGCCAAAAATTGTGCTTCAAATAACCGCCAACCTGGAGCAAATCAGATAAAAAAAAATCTCGAAAATAATCTGTTAGAGCAATAAATATACTCTAGATAAATATTATTATTTCAATTTCATATTTCAATAAAGCTGATTTTCTGAAAAGAAACCTGATAAAAATAAATTGATCAGACAGATACCTAATATCTGAAGAGAAATTTCAAGTTCCCAAATCATTTAAAACATTTGACTTTCTAAAAATTGGCCTAACTTTTTGACTTTTGATTTTCCAAATTTGGTAAGCATTCATCAGAAAATCTATTCTTACACAAACCCAATTAGACATGCAAATATCTAAATTCCCCCTAAATATATACAATTTCATCAAAATTAACCTAATTGAAAAAAATTGTTCCCCCTAAATTACATACTAATCTCAAATTAATTTAATTAAACACATTTAGCAAACAAATTACACAAATCAATTATGCTAAAACATGACAAATTAAATAGACATACGTATCGCATATATAAATTGCAAATTTAGGTACGCAGATTACGTAAGATAAAATTATAACACATAAATTTTACGAAAACATGTACACAATTAAACATATATCATACGTACATGCCAATTTAAATTAAAGCACATAGGTCACATAAATTACATGTAATATACACAGTACGTATCAAAAATTAACAAAAATTAAGAGTTAAGGAATTGCTTAGCTCATTTCGATCATTCCCATTTCCTGCCTTAGAGTTGCAAAACGAGACTCACACAAAGGCTTTGTGAGAATGTCGGCAATTTGATTCTCCGTGGGAACATGATCGATTTTCAAATCTTTCTTTTCGACGTGGTCTCGGATAAAATGGTGTCGAACGTCGATATGCTTGGTTTGCGAATGAAGCACCGGATTTTGGGTTATGGCGATTGCACTTGTATTGTCGCGTAAAATGCTAACATTTTCGCACTTAATCCCATAGTCCAATAATTGTTGCTTCATCCACAAGATTTGTGCACAATAACTCCCAGCTGCAATATATTATGCTTCGGCAGTGCTCGTAGCTATGGAGTTTTGCTTTTTGCTGAACCAAGAGACCAATCTTCCCCCTAAGAACTGGCATGTCCCTGAGGTACTTTTTCGGTCTATTTTACAACCTGCAAAATCTGCATCTGAATAACCAGTTAGTGTAAAATCTCCTTCTTTGGGATACCATAATCCCACATTGATTGTTCCTTTGAGATATCGAATTATCTTCTTGGTTGCAATCAGATGACTTTCTTTGGGCTTTGATTAGAATCTTGCACATACGCCAACCGAGTAGGATATGTCCGGTCTGCTTGCGGTTAAGTATAGTAACGATCCAATCATCCCTCGATACATCGTTGGGTCGACGTCTTTTCCTTCATCATCTTTATCCAATTTTTGAGATGTACTCATGGGAATTTTGACTGAGGATTTTCCATCTACGCCAAATTTCTTGATAAGATCTCTTGTGTACTTGGCTTGATTTATGAAAATTCCTTCCTCAAGTTGCTTGACTTGCAGTCCCAAAAAGTAATTTAATTCTCCCATCATACTCATCACGAACCTGTTCTGCATGAGCTTAGAAAATTTCTCACATAAAGATTTATCAGTACTTCCAAAGATAATGTCATCAACATAAATTTGTACTAATAAAATGTGATTATTTTCTTGAATTCTAAAGAGGGTTTTATCGACTAGACCTTTGGTGAATCCATAACTAATTAAGAACATCGACAAGGTGTCGTACCAAGCTCGCGGAGCTTGTTTTAACCCATACAATGCCTTCTTTAATTTGTAGACTTGATCACCAACGTCTTTTACCTCAAAACTGGGTGGTTGTTCGACGTAAACTTCTTCTTCAAGTAAGCCATTAAGAAATGCGCTCTTTACGTCCATTTGATACACAATAAAATTCTTGTGCACTGCATATGCTAGGAATATCCGGATTGCTTTGAGTCGTGCGACGGGGGCGAATGTCTCATCAAAATCAATTCCTTCTTCTTGTGAATACCCCTTCGCGACTAATCTTGCTTTATTCCTAACAATGACGCCGTCTTCGTTTGCTTTGTTCCTAAAGACCCATTTAGTGCCAATTACATTTTGGTGCATTGGTCTTGGAACAAGTTTCCATACGTCGTTGCGCTTGAATTGATCTAATTCCTCTTGCATGGCATCTATCCAACTTGGATCGGCTAAAGCTTCATCAATTTCTTTTGGCTCCAGTTGTGATAGAAAACATGAGAACATTGTGTCTTGTTGTTGGTTCCTAGTAGATGATCGCGTCTTTACTCCGTCACTTGGATCTCCAATGACTAAGTCATGTGTGTGACTCCTTAGCCATTTCCGATTTGGTTGGAAATTTGTTGGATTCTCAGAGTTTCTTTCTTGATGTGATTCAACTTGTTGTTTATTATTGACGGGTGCATCTTCGGGTTCAACTACTGGAATTTCTTCTTGTTGAATTCTGGGTGCAATCTCAGTTGTACGTGATATTTCGGGTATCAGATTGGATGTTGCCTCAATTTGGTGAGTACCCGTATCACTTGATTCTTCTACTTCCTGCAACACATTATCTTCGAAATTGTCATTAGAAATAATTAAATCACAATTACCTTCATCATTTTTGCCATTATTGCCGTGATTTTCATCGAACACAACATGAATCAATTCTTCTACCACCATGGTTGATTTGTTGAAAATTCTATACGCCTTGCTGGTGGATGAATATCCTAAGAATATTCCTTCGTCCGCTCGCTCGGCAAAAGTCTTTAATTGAGACTTTCCGTTAACAAGTACAAAACATTTACAACCAAATGTATGAAAATAGGTGAGATTGGGTTTTCTCCCTTTCCATAATTCATAAGGTGTTTTGTTATAAGACTTGTGGATTAGACTGCGATTTTGAGTATAGCACGCCGTGTTAATTGCTTCTGCCCAAAATCTTTTTGGTAGACCGGCGGCCGTTATCATGACTCGTGCGGCTTCCTTGAGTGTTCGATTTCTTCTTTCAGCTACACCATTTTGTTGCGGCGTTCGTGCGGTAGACAATTGATGTAAAATTCCTTGTGAATTGCAGTAAGATTGAATCACTCTGTTCACGAATTCTGTTCCTCGATCGGTTCGTATTGTTGCAATCTTCATGTCCTTTTCGACTTGTAGTAGCTTTAATAGCTCTGGCAGCTTTAATAAGACTTCATCCTTTTTCTTGATGAATATTGTCCAAGTGTACCTAGAAAAATCATCAACAACAACCAAAGTATATTTCTTACCACTTATACTTACTGGGTCTACTGGACCAAATAAATCCATGTGCAGTAGACTTAAGGGTCTTGATGTTGACTCTTGAGCTTTGACTTTGAATGATGCTTTGATTTGTTTTCCTTTCTGGCATGCATCACAAATTTGATTTTTCTTGAACACAATGTTGGGTAGTCCTTCGACTAGATTATTTCTGGCAAGCTTGTTGATGGTTTTGAAATTCAAATGATTTAGCCTTCTGTGCCATTCCCAACAAACTTCATTCGAATTATTTGCTATCAAGCATACGGATTCCTTTGTTGTGCTCCAATCTACAACATACATGTTTTTCTTTCTTGATCTGGCTAGTACGACTTCATTCGTAGATTCGTCCTTGACTTGACATTTGCCTTTATAAAATTCTACAAGATATCCTTTGTCGCAAAATTGACTTGTACTAAACAAGTTGAATTTTAATCCTTCGACATAAGATACGTCATCAATTCGTAGACCATTTTTCACAATTGCGCCGGTTCCTTTTGTCATTCCATATCGATCGTTTCCACCGAAAACTACTTTTGGTCCTTCGATACTTTTGAACTCAACTAAACTAGCTTTATTGCCGGTCATATGTTGAGAGCAACCGCTATCGAAATACCAAACTTCCTGCAAGAAAGATTAATTATTTTTAGGTACCCATGCTTGATTGGGTCCTTTTGTGTTAGTAATTTTTGGCATCCAAATCCACCTAGATCCCACTGATCCAAGAGTAGGTGATTTGAAACCATTAAAGACTATAATCATAACGCACTTGCGAATAATGCTTTTGTGCGGGTTGGGAAGCAGATAGTTGCTTGATTCTATGAAAAAGAGCAAATCTGGACTTGGTCCATGGTTTGTCATCAAGCGACCAATCTTGTTCTGAGGGATATAATCTCCCCGCCCCAATTCTCGGAATTCTTCCCATATTCCTATGAGGTTTTGTTGCACTAGACTCGTTGGTTCTCTTTGGAGATACAAATTTTTGCCTTTTAAAATTTTTGATTCTGCTTTGCAACATTTTTCTTGGCATTTATTTGATTACCAACTCCTTGTCTCATTGTGCTATACTGACTTTTCACAAATTTTACCACTGGGACTTTATTAATTAAAGTAGTAGTAGAATTAGTCAGTTTCACAGGGGTTTGAGAACATGATGGATCATAGCCTAGTCCGGCTTTATCTACAGCGGGTTTCTGCATGTTTACCATTTTATCCATTATTTTGGATGAATTTGTAAATGATGCGATTACTTCCCGAAGGTTATGTTCTCGAACCTCTCTAGCTTTGCACTCTTCTTGAAGTCGAACATTTTCGGCTTTCAAATTAATCATTTCATTTAGAGCATTTAGCAATTTTTGTGACATTTCTTCCTTTTCAAGAATTAACGTATTATTGCGCTCTTTGATTTGAGTATGAGTGGCCATGACTTTTTGACAATCTTCCATAAGACTTTGAAACGATTCTTGAGTCTGGAAAGAAGTGTCAACGGAACTAAAAGAGCTAAAAGAGCTAGAAGATACCTCTTCGTCGATTTCACGCGCCATATAGCATTCCTCATTTTCGGATGTTTTGCCCACTAGGCATAGTAGCGCCGTATCTTCTTGTGATGAATCACTCTCGTCGCTAGATGATTCTTCAGATTCACTTGCTTCTAACGGATCGCTTATTAGTGCCTTCCGTTTGCCGTTTTTGAATTTCTTTTCTTTGGATTTGTATTCCACCTGTGGAGAATTATTCGAATTTTTGTCTGCCTTGGGGTGTGGACATTCGGCCATAAAATGTCCAGGCTTTCTACAATTGTAACACACGTTTGTGTTATCTTCGACCGGTTCCCTTCTTGATCTTCTATTTTCTCGAAAGAAATTTCCTTGTGGTGATCCTTTGTTCTTTCGCATGAACTTCTTGAATTTCCTAACAAATAAGGAAAATTGTTCGTCAGATAAAAAATCATTATTTCCTACTGACCTTGATGTTGAGGGTTGTTCGGCCATCAATGTGGATGTTCGTTCATCACGTTCTTCCTCGACTCGTGTCTTCATTTCGAACTCATACGCCTTAAGATCACTAAAGAGTTTATCCGTAGATAATGTCCTTAGATCTCTATGATCGCGCATTGCGGTCACCTTCATATCCCAATTTGTAGGTAATCCGTGGAGCATTTGGATCTCGTGGAGTAGCAGTATTAGCTTCCATGATTTGGATAGGACCAGTGGTGATGACTTCCCACATTTCATCATTTAAAGCAGATAAGTGCACCTGCATACGTATTTTCCAATCATCAAATTTATCAAGTGAGAAAAGCAAATTTTGAGCAAGAGTCATATCTCTCTTCATTTTGAAGTTTCGAGATCTATCTAGCAGTCAAAATTGACTCAAATAGACAACCGCTCTGATACCACTTGTTGGTCCCGAAAGGGTGGCGAGAAGTCTAGAGGGGGGGTGAATAGACTTCTCTAACTTTTTAAACTTTCTTCTAAAACACACAAGGCAAATAACACTTTGGTAATTTCAACTCTAAGTAACAAGCATCAACAAGATAAACAACTTAGAGTGTGCAGTGGAATAAGAAGCCGTAAAGTGTTATGTTTAATAGTGCGGTGCTCAAAGAGATATTCTAAACATGCAACACGTTAGAAATACTTGATATGGTTCAAGGATGATGTGCGCAAAGTTTGGCTTGCATGCAAACGTGTGAACTATTAAACCCAGACAGATAAAGATATGCGATAAATCGTAATCGGGTTAGTTCGCAGTTAGAATAAGCATGCACAAAATATATGAGCAGTATGTAAATAGAGAGAGAGATTTATAGTGGTTCAGAGGTGGTGTAATCCTCTTAGTCCACTCTTCTCCTTTCACTTCAAGGAGGAAATTCACTATTCTTCGATCACCCAGATACAATAGTGCATAAGTGTCCACCGACACTTCTCCGAGTGCTTCGCACAAAGCTACACTCCTCCAAGGTTTTTCGCAAGCTCCTCTTGTTACTCCGCCTTCCCGAGTACTTTGCACCAAGCTGTACTCCTACACCACAAGAACTATGCACAAAGCTACGTCCTCACAGGGTTTTCACAAGCTCCTCTTGTTACTCTGCCCTTTACACCGAGTGCTACGCACAAAGCTACACTCAACCAGGGTTTTTCACTCTCTCTAGTTACTCCGCCCTCTTTCTACACTCGGTAGAGAAAATCTACAAAGAGATAAAAATTTTTCTTTCCCTCAGACTTGAATGTAATTCTATGAACCTCTGTTTTCCCCCTTATCGGCTAATAAAGAAAATATTGCTTGTATCTTTTGCTTGTATGTCTTAGCCGTTGTTCAAGTTGTTGAACTGCTCTATCACTTGGGGTTGTTATCTCTGCTTGTCTTCAAGTCTGCTTGGACAATTTATAGCTAGTGAAAGCTATTTGCCCGTTGATCAACTTTCGATCTCGATCGTCCATTTTGAATTGTAGTTGATCAAAAGATATTGTCAACTTGATCTGAAATATTAGGTAGATGTCATTTCTCCTTTTGTCAGATGATTTGAATAATTTGCCCGTTGCCGTGTCTTGAATTTTGTAGCCTCCAAAATTTGAATAAGTTCGGCGCGGCAAGCTTGATATTTCTTGTTCTTCATAACTGTTCTGATATGTCAAGTTGATCAAATAATTTATCTGCTGATTCTTGCTTGAGTATAAAATAATTTCTCCGCGATTCAGCTTTCTTCGAGCGTCTCCAGTTCCACCGAAAAAACTTGATGTTCAGATGAGAATATATCAGATATTTTCTCCTTCGTGATTCTAACAAAAATGTTGTTGTTGGGCTGTGACCCATTCCTTGATTGAGTACGGTTTCATATCTTCGTTGTGATTCGTTGATTGATTCCTATTGTGGTGTGACATGTGTGTGGCTTTACCTGGATTGCACGATTAGTGGTGTGGGACACTAGTCACCAAGGTATTGCAGTGGTCCTCGTGGTGGCCATGACGTGATTATGGAGTTGTGACCTTTGTGTAAGGTTCACGTGTTTATGGGAGAGGCATGTGTTGCCGAGGCATGTGTTGTCGAGGCATGTGTTGCCGTGTGTGTGATCGGTACCCTCGTGTACTATGAAATCGGTGGTTCTGTTGGAGATCTGTTGGAGAGGGGACAACGGTCCTCGGAGCGAAAAAGGGTGGACTTGGTGTATAGGGGTCCTGGAGGTAAAGGTTGGAACTAGACATAAGGTTGGGGGTAGCCATAAGGTTGGAACCGGGCATAAGGAATGCATATCAACTCGTGATGGGTGATGTCACGAGGGTTTGTGTAGCCGTTGTTGTGAGTTATCTTCTTGTGACGTGTGTAGTCACAAAGGCATGTGTTGCCGTTTGGTGTGTCCTTATTCCTTGTATTATGCATGTCGGGTATTAATCTATTGTGTGATGATAAATTATACCTTGAGACTTCTTGCGAGTCGTTGTTGTTCCTTGTAGTCTTGGGATGTGTTCCCGTGTTCTTGTTGAGAGTGTTTAAGTCTTGTGTTGACTATTACTCTGGGTTTTGGACTTATATATATATATATATATATATATATATATATATATATATATATATATATATATATATATATATATATATATATATATACGTATTCTGTTTCGGAAATGACTTTACAAACTTATACCTTATCTATGTATGATATTTCACATGTATTGGTGGGTTACCAGCATTATTCTTTGACTGGGCGTCGTCCCATGTTTTATAAGCTTCTTTCAGGTGATGCTTAGACGAGTGCACGGTCTAGTGCCAGCTAGTATAGCTCCCCTTTTATGTTTTGTGGCCTGTGAGCTAATCTAGACTTAGTACTCTGTTGGATGGTTGTAGATTTTAAACAATGCAGATTTAGCCTGTGCGTTCACCCTTGGGTGAGCGTGGCATAGCACCCCGTTTCCTTTGTTTTATATATTTCCTCTTTCAGTCTTCCGCTGTGTTTGGAGTTTTGGTTTAAGATATCTGCATGTTTTAAGGCTTTAAATAACATGGTTTTAGGGGGTGTTACACTTATGATATTTCCAACACAACCGAAATGAATGACTTTTGGGTGAAAAAAGCGGGTCAAAGGTGAAAAGACTTTAAAACAATATTGACCAGCACGTATGTATACCGTACTAACAAGGTTGAAAAATACTTTAGGCGCCCCCTAAGCGCCTGATTTTTTATTTTAGTTTTTATTTTTTTTAAAAAGAAAATTTAATTATCAATTTTAAAAATTCACTAACAAAATATAAGGTTCCTCTAGATTTTTCTTACAAACTATTTATGTAAGTGGTTGTAAAATGGTTCAAAATATTGTTGAAACCATCTAAATACATAAAAAAAAAAACTAAAATTAAGATCAAAAGAAGCACTATTTTGAGAAAGTACGAGGCCAAACTGCCTATGGCTGTTTGTTTCACATAGATTTCAAAAAAATACGCGATTTTTTTTTTTAAAATAATTGTGCAAAACAGATAACCGAGTCAAAAGTTATGTCTTGCCACACTTTCTACACCTTTTTTTTCAAAAAAAAAATAAAAATTGTTGGTTCAGCCTACTAGGCGACCGCCTAGCTGCCCAGCCATTGAGGAGGCCAAGTCCTACCTTCCTCCCAGTGGCTGGGGGGGTGCCTAGGCGCGATTTTTGCAACATTGGGTACTAACGCAAATAAGTACCCATGTGATAAATACCCATATCTTGACCAAGAGACATGAGAAAAGTTTGTTGAGCTTCATACATGTCCATAATATGAGATATCATTATTTTTCTATGGAATAAGGTTCAAATTGGCCACTGAACGTAACCTGAAAATGCAATTAGGTCACTGAACGAACAAAAAGTGCAATTAGGCCACTGAACACTCCAAAAACGTGCAATTAGGCCACTGAACTCTCCAAACGTATGCAATTTCACCGGATAGCAGGTTACCATCAATTTTAGCAAGTTACCTGCTTACGTGGCAGCTGAGTTGACATTTTTAATAATTTTTAAATAATTTTTAATAATTAATTTTAATAATAAATTTTATAAAAAATTGAAAAAAAATTAAATAAAAAAATAAAATAAAGTCATTTTTATTTTTTTAAAATTTTTTAAAATAAAAATTTAAATAAAAAAATAAAATAAAGTCATTTTTATTTTTTTAAAATTTTTTAAAATAAAAATTTATTATTAAAATTTATTAAAAATGATTTAAAATTTATTAAAAATGCCAACTCAGTTGCCACGTAAGCAGATAACCTGCTAAATTTGAGGGTAACCTGCTATCAGGTGAAATTGCACATTTTTGGAGTGTTCAGTGGCCTAATTGCACTTTGTTTTCGTTCAGTGGCCTAATTGCATTTTCAAGTTACGTTCAGTGGCCAATTTGAACCTTATTCCTTTTTCTATCAATTATTAACTCAATATATTTATTATATTTTACTAATTAATGTTTTCTTTTTATGTAGGCAAAAAGAAAAAAAAACATCAAAGAGATATAAGCTAAGGATCTCGATCCACATCGTTTATCTCAAGGAGTCTATAATAGGTTGGAGAATATTATGATGGAAGAGAAGTTGAAAGAACAACAAGAAGCTACAAATTAAATTCAGATCCATCATATGTATTTACTCATCCAGCTCGTATACGTAGACATGAAAAGTGGAAGAAGGAAGAATGAATAAGTTGGGAAATTTCCCCACCGAAGCGACTAGAATGGTCGTGGAAAAAATTGTAAGTAAATATGTTATAATTTTCTACATTAATAGTTATGTTTAATAAATTGGACAAAATATAATTGTAATCATTATTAAATATTGTTATGTGAGTTAGGATTCTCTCGGGTTGCAAGCTTCTCAATGAGAATTCGTTGAATTACCAGCTGTAAGTAATTGTTTATAGTTAATCGCATTATTATTTGTTAAAAATATTTTATATGATTCTTAATTAATAATTCATGCAGTTAGGATTACGATGTAACAACCCAAAAAATTGTCTTCCCAATTAATCCTATTTCATAAATAACTAGTTAAAATATTTTCCCAATATTTTGTTTCTAAGTTGACTATTGCCTTTTTATAAACAGAGTATTTATTCAAAAACACTTATGGTGAATAAATAAATACAAAGGTCTATTCATGTGCCTTAGTTTTCGAGACTTAATTTGGGAAAAATATTATTTGAGAGATACCTGTGAATCTGATAGCCAAGTTTTCTTTAAAAACATGACTTCAAAATACTCCTATCATCTTTCTAAAATTATTATATTGTATTATAGTCCAAGTTTAACCAAACATGTGATCCAAAATTATAAACCAAAGTTCAATACCCAAATTCCCAATTTTACTCCCCTAAATTGGCGTGAATGAGCTTATGCATAGCCTAGGACTTTGTGCCCTAGGTATAAAATCATATTACTCCATTGTCTTGCCTCTCAATCTCTCTCATTTCATTTTGGTTTGTCCTGAGAAAACTAAGAGCACAAGAAGCAACTCAAGTATAAGACTCCTTTCTCTTCTCTTTCGTTTCCAAGACTTTCCATACCCTTCAATTCTCTCCTCTCCTTAGCTAGAATAAATGTAGTATTGAATATTTCATGTGCTTGTGAATGATACATTGTGTGTATTTGTTGGTTATGGGAGTTTAAGAGGTGTAGAATACAACCATTCTTGAGGTGTAGAGGAAGGATCCTAGCTTTTGGAAGCATCAAGCTTGAGGCATAACCCTTGGAAATCCAAAATATACTATTTTTCCTCTATTTTTCTGATAAATGCATGTTTGAATGTTATTGATGATGTGTGAGCTTTAGAAGTGATTTAATCTCTTGTTTGATGTGGGAAATGTGTTGGAGGATGTTGTATTGTTGATGTTTTGCGTGGTTGGCATGTTTGGAGGTTTTGTATCCGGTTCAAAGTGGACAAAAGGCCCAAGTGTGGAACAGAAAAAGGGATACGAGGCTACTGCCTCGTCTCTGCCAAGAAGGCATGCGGGCCTGGCCGCGGGTCCTGGGAGACCCGCCGGCTGGCCTGCGTGCGCAATGGCAGGTCCTAAGCAGCTTGCCACTTCAATCCAGGCTGCGCGATTGGTGCAGCGGTTCTCTTGAGACCCGCCGCCCAGCCCACGGCCTAGGCCTGTTGATTTCTCGCTGGTCTGTCAATTGTCTTTTGTGGGTTTTCTTTACTCATAGGGCTCGGGTACTTGCTCTAAAGTGCAATGTGGTACGTCTTTCGTGTACAAAATTATTTTCCTCAATTAAGGCATAATTTACCTATATGTTGGTTATGAGACTTTGCATATGATCCACATTGTTTTTTACTAAACTTTATATCCCACATGCCTATCATGTATCCCATATTTTCTCAAACTTCGTTTAGGCGTAGTATGCCACTTGTGTGTTTGATGTGAAGAAAATCATTATATATTAGAGGAGGTGCTTGATTTTCGGTTACTTGAAAAGAATGCTGAAATGAGATCCGATTGAGAATTCTCAAAAGGTTATTTGAAATGTTGTGATGAAATGAGATCCAGTTGAGAATTCGCGGAAGTGTGTGTGATGCGTAGTATATTTGAAAACAAATAATACTCGGAAAACAACTCCTTCTTCTTCTTTCTTCTGCTTTCGATCTTCCCATCCATCTCCATCTCTTAATCCGCAACATGGTATCAGAGCAGGAAGACTGAGATTCGCAAAGCTCTTCATCAATGGCTTCTGGTTCGGTGAACGCATGGCCTCCGATTAGCAATCGGACTATCCCGGCAGAGATTCCGATCGAGAATCCAGCCACCGGAAACACATCGCCGACTCCATTGTAACACCCCGTGTCACGGCCCCTAAAACCATTTAATTAATCAATCAATAAGCCCAAGAGAAGGAATAAATCATAATGACCAATTAGGGAAAAAGGCCCACCGTAGTCCATGGGCCATCATATATAAACCCAACCCCTAAACCCAATCCTTAGTTCTGAAAGGAATAGAATTAGCAAGCCTATAATATTAGTTCCTAATTAGGACTCCTAAATATATAAATAAGGGACTTAGGAGACACCTAGAACTCCCCACACGCCTAAACGCCCCACCTCCCCAGGAGAGCTCCAAGAATTCCCTTAGAAGAAATCAAGAAAGCAAGAAAGCTTAAAGAAAGACCCTTCATAGCCAAGGAATTAATTAAGGCTAAGAGGTAACCCATGTCTCAACAAAACCTATTTTCATAGCTATGATTTCCCCTTAGGGTTTCCCCCGTATGATTGTGAATGGCGAATTACTATGTTTATTATTGATGTTGATTTAATGATTCCATGGGGAATCTTGATAATCTTGATATTGGGAGTTTCTTGATAATTGTGATGTTCTTGATGATTAATTGGGATTCTTGATGATTATGTGTTGTTCTTGATGATTATGATGTTCTTGATGATTAATTGGTATCCTTGATGATTATGTGTTGTTCCTACCGAATCTTGCAATTAGAAGACGAATCGCATTCTTGTTGATATAAAAGTGATTAGAACCCTAGGTTGTACCGTATGCTTTGATTCTTGGATTATCGGGTGGGAAATCGCATGTTTGGGTGTTGATTATGTTTAGAAAAGCATGATAGGCCATGTGCCGTTCGTTTCCCGTATTTGATCCGTTAATTGTCTACTTGTTGTTGTTAATTGCGTTGTAAAGTGTCTAAGCATGGTTTCGGGTTCCACAACGGTTCCCGGGGCGAAAAGTGATGAAAAGAGTCAGTGGGGGGTAGGGGACCCGCCACCTACCCGCGGCATTCTCGGGCAGCTCCGGCAGCGGGCAGCCGGCGGGCGGGCAGCTGCCCGCCGGGCACCCGCTGCCCGGAACAGTGGCAGCCGGCGGGCAGCCGGTGGGTGGACCCCCACCCACCGGCTACCCGCTGGAAATTACACTACCTCGGGCTCCCGGTTTCCCCGTTTGATGTTTCCCCGATCCCCGTGGTGTCCCAACGGACCCCGTTTGTCGTGCCTATGTCTAGTTTGATGTTTCGGGTACCGTTCGTAGGTTTATGAGTCTATTATATTGCATGCTAGTTGAATTGGTATCCCGTTGACCTAGGTGGAAGAAGTATGAACCCCTTAGGACTATTCTTAGTAAGTGATGGATCACGCATAGGTTTTATTATACGTTTTCTCCCCCTTCCTAATATGTAATGTGGGTTGCATGTGCTTGCTATGTGTTATGTGTGTGTTACCCCAATTCGGTTGCGATCAGATTGGTTATCCTGAGCTGCGGTTCAGAAGCTGGCTGCGGTAAGATTGGCATTTCCTGGCTGCGGTCAGATGACATTCTCTCGGGCTGCGGTCCACCGTTTGGTTGCGATCAACCGTTTCTATACGAGCTGCGGTTCGTCCTTTATCCTGGCTGCGGTCAGATGACACTCTCTTGGGCTGCGGTCCACTGTTTGGTTGCGATCAAACATTATGATGAGCTGCGGTTCATCGGTCGGTTGCGATCGACCTCCCCGTGTTGCGATACGGGGCATGGTGCTGCGGGGCTGTGTCAGAGCTATATGCGCTGACCCTCATGTATGGGCATGCGATCGGTCCCGTGGCGCCAACAATGTGCGTTATGTGTGTGATATGGACGAGTTGTGACTATGAGTGCCTTGGGATGTGGCTATGGGTTTCATATTGGGGATTGTTTATGATGGGATTATGTTTACCGTTTATGCCTTGTCGTAACTGCGTTATCTATTGTGAAATGCATATGCTTGCTATGTCTACTGCTGGTGTCTAGCCTTAACTGTTGAGTCATTCCCGGTTTTAAAAGCTAGAGTTCGTAGGATATATCTTCATGCTCATAATGGTTTTCGTATATCTATATATATCTCTATATGTATTGTATTTCAACGCGTTGGAGTGGGTTACCAGCATCTCTCGCTGAACAGATATATTTGGCTTTCAGGCACAGAGGACTAGAGCACTGGAGCGCGCTAGAACTGGAGCGTAGAAGTAGAGTAGTTTCCCTTTCGGCCTGCGTGCCATATTATGCATTGTGTTTCAATAGATATTAGTTAGACAGCCTGTGCACCTGGGTTCTCTAGCCCAGGTGTGGCATAGCACCCCGTACACTTGTGATATACTTTGGGATGTAATGAGATATTACCTTTATTATATAAGCTTAAAATGTCTTGAAAATCTGGGGTGTTACAGTTGGTATCAGAGCCTAAGTTTGACCCTAGGAAAAGACTCTTAAAGACCGGACTTTAGGACGTTAGGCTTGAGCTCTAAGTACCTAGGAACATAGGACTCAGGAATCTTAGGACGCGCGGTGAGATTTTGAAACCTACACATAACTTCCCTACACGTCGCCCTTCCCCATTCTAAAACCCTTCCCCACTTATCACTTCACCAGAAGTGCGTCGAACTCTAACTTAACATTCTTATAAACACTGACCAGAAAGACGATAGCATGGCACCGAACAGAAGGCAATCAAGGACTCCGGAACCCGCCACCAACGACCCCTTGACCCAAACCCTACAGCAACTAACACAAGTCGCGCAGGCGTTAAGCGACGCGGCCCTTCGCAACACCAGGCCCCCACCGCCTCCGGTGAATACAAACTCTGACGTCGCTCAACAAGTCTCGAATCACCAACCACCCACGTTCTTCGGAGAAGAGGACCCCGCAGTCCTGGAGGAATGGATTCGGACCCTTGACAAGATTCTAGGGGTAGTAGAATGTCCAGAGGAGCGTCGTGTAGAAATAGCCTCGTTCTACTTCGGACACGAGGCCGACCTCTGGTGGACCCACGAAGGACCCGCCCACCGACAAGAACCAGGGTTCGATTGGGAAAGCCTCAAGGCGCGATTACGTGAACGGTTCTACCCAACCCACATAAAAGCATCCATGTATGAAGAGTTCCTTCATCTAAGGCAAGGGACGGCCACCGTCGTGGAGTACCATAAACGATTCCTCGAACTGGCGCGCTTCGCACCCGAACTTGTCCCCACCGAGGTGACCAAGGTAGAAAGATTCGTATCGGGCCTCAACTTCGAAGCCCGGAAGGCACTAGTAGTAAGTAGGCCCCGGACCCTCAACGAGGCTTACGTCAGTGCCGCGAACCTCTATCGGATCCAACTACTTCAACGCGGAGCTCAGGAACAAATGCGAAGAAGGAACACCGGAAGTGGGGCACCACCGGTGAAAAGAACAAGGAACGACATCGGCACGAGATCAAACAACCCGACTAACCCAAGACCGCCCCCGGGAAGCAACGAAGCGAACCCAAGAAACTTTCCTTGCCCGAGATACAACAAAAGTCACAGAGGCAAGGACTGCGCAGGAAACCCCTGGCGATGCTTCAACTGCGGAGAGGAAGGACACAAGGCCTTCCAATGCACTCGGCCCCAAAGACCGCGTCCCACCACCACGGGCCAACACGGGGGTACCGGTCACCAAGGGGGCTACGGCGCTCCCGGAAAAGTATTCGTCATGAGCCAAACGCAAGCCGACCTCGGAAACGAAGAAGGCCTAGGAGGGGAAAACCCAATCCCTGAAGACGAGGACCATACGGACCCCGCCGAAGAAAACCCCGAAAGCGAATTCTGTTTAGGATAAGCCATCACCCCTTTATAACCACCCCCTGTATCGTATAGACCACTTATTTAGTTTAATTACTTCGGGAGCATTATGACTACTTAGCTTTGCTACTTAGAAAGTATTATGAATAAAGATTCCTTTTCATTCAAATTCCGATTCCACTACGAGAGTAAAACACAAGTTATGCCACCAACCCACCCCTTTCCCCACTAAAAGACGAAATAAGGAAAAGACAAAGAAGGGCCACACTACCAAGAAATGGCTAATGTTGCCAATAGAGATTGAACTCTAAACCTCCCACTTATAAGGCTAAGCTCTTAACCACTAGCCCATGTGTGTTTCTTAAAACCACAAGGGAACAGCCTCTTGATAAACCCCTCCAAACCCCTAAAACCCATAAAATCCCCAAATCATAAACCCTTCTCCTTCTTCCCCAAATCACCCAACCCCTCTCTTCTCTCTCTCACGCCCCGCCTAAAACTCTCACCGGCCGACCACCGTAGACACACCGCAACCCCGCGACGCCGCCCAGTCACACGCCGTCGCCGGCCGACGCACGACAGCCAGCCCGCGACGCCGCACCATCGCCCGAGACCGGCCACCCCTCTCCGCCCGGTGGATGCCCAGCTCCAACCCGCTGCCACCACCATTCGACACCACCTCGGAGACTGCTGCCGCCACCAGCTCGCCGTCGCCTTCCCTCGCCGAATCGACGCCGGAAACACCGCTCGCCGGCGCCTTCCGTGAAAGCGAGCGAGAAACTGTCGCTGGAGACCTGCCGGAAAAGTTCGCCGGAAAGCCGCCGTCGCCGCCGTGCCGGAAAAAGGAGCCGCCGGAAAACGCCACCAACAAACGATCGGCACCATGCCAAAGAAGCCTCTCGGAATCCGCACCCCGGAGTGGAGCAATGCCGATTACACCGTAATCGGAGGTAAAGCACTCGAACCCGACCAATTCTCTCCGGAATTGGTTGACATGCTTAAACATCAAGGGCTTTTAGATACTTATCTCGCCATCAAAGGGGACACATACCCCGACTTGGTAAAAGAGTTCTACCAACACCTTGTGGCCACCAAACGAGGTGACAAGGTAGAAATTGCCACCAAGGTCCGTGGCAAGGAAATTGTGCTTTCCGAGGGTCGCTTGGCCAAGCTCTTGAAATTGACCACCACGGGTGTGTCTAACTATGACCGGAAAGGGTGGATTGACACCCCAACCACGGGGTACAAGGACTACCTCGGGTACTTACTCGGGAAAGAGGATGGGTTCACCTCGGCCACCCGACCAAACCGGAAATGGCTATCGGCGGAGCAAAAGATATTGGTTATGATTGTAACCGATAGCCTCTTGCCCACCAATAACAAGAGTAAGGATGTGGGAAGCTTGGAGTGCACCTTTGCGTATCTCCTAAAACATAAAATCAAGTTCAACCTGCCGGCACTCATGCTAAAGCACATAGAGTTCTGCAAAACAAACAACCGGCTTAGCCTACCTTACGGGATGATCCTAAGTTGGATCATGGAGAAAAAGGGGATAGACCTAAGCCACACCGAGGTCAAAACCGCCAATGGCATGGTTTTCAATGCCCAAAACCTCCGCCGCAACGACATCTACTTCATCGAAGGAGGACACTATCTCACCCTCGAAGAAATCTGCCACAAACCCGATGAGGAACGTAGGGAATTGGTTGATCGGTTGGACATCTCCAACAAAAAGCTCAAGCGGGCCATGCAAGATTGTGGAGGCACGGAAGAAAATGAAGGACAAGAGGTGGAAGACGGGCCAAACCCGTCAGTGCACCCACAGCCAGGAGGGAACCCGAGGGGGCAAGACGAGGGTTCGGTCAACGAACGCATACTCGCACAGCTCGACCGACAGAATCAAATCATGGAAGAAGGGTTCTCATCCCTGATCCGCACCACACACGCACTCGATCAAAGGGTAGCAGTGATCGAGGCCGCCTTGGGCACTCGCGGTGCACCCAGTTCCAGCGCAGGAAACCGAGGTACAACCGAAAACTTCCCTATCACAACACCATCAAAAGTTCAGCCTACCCCAAGCCAAGACAAACGTAAGGCCGCAACCCTAATCAGGAGGCCAAGCTACGAGGTGTCTAGGGGTGAAAGGGTGGACTATAACACTGGGCTTCGGGGACGAAGCCCTTGTAAAGGGGGGAAGAGTGTAACACCCCGTGTTACGGCCCCTAAAACCATTTAATTAATCAATCAATAAGCCCAAGAGAAGGAATAAATCATAATGACCAATTAGGGAAAAAGGCCCACCGTAGTCCATGGGCCCTCATATATAAACCCAACCCCTAAACCCAATCCTTAGTTCCGAAAGGAATAGAATTAGCAAGCCTATAATATTAGTTCCTAATTAGGACTCCTAAATATATAAATAAGGGACTTAGGAGACACCTAGAACTCCCCACACGCCTAAACGCCCCACCTCCCCAGGAGAGCTCCAAGAATTCCCTTAGAAGAAATCAAGAAAGCAAGAAAGCTTAAAGAAAGACCCTTCATAGCCAAGGAATTAATTAAGGCTAAGAGGTAACCCATGTCTCAACAAAACCTATTTTCATAGCTATGATTTCCCCTTAGGGTTTCCCCCGTATGATTGTGAATGGCGAATTACTATGTTTATTATTGATGTTGATTTAATGATTCCATGGGGAATCTTGATAATCTTGATATTGGGAGTTTCTTGATAATTGTGATGTTCTTGATGATTAATTGGGATTCTTGATGATTATGTGTTGTTCTTGATGATTATGATGTTCTTGATGATTAATTGGTATCCTTGATGATTATGTGTTGTTCCTACCGAATCTTGCAATTAGAAGACGAATCGCATTCTTGTTGATATAAAAGTGATTAGAACCCTAGGTTGTACCGTATGCTTTGATTCTTGGATTATCGGGTGGGAAATCGCATGTTTGGGTGTTGATTATGTTTAGAAAAGCATGATAGGCCATGTGCCGTTCGTTTCCCGTATTTGATCCGTTAATTGTCTACTTGTTGTTGTTAATTGCGTTGTAAAGTGTCTAAGCATGGTTTCGGGTTCCACAACGGTTCCCGGGGCGAAAAGTGATGAAAAGAGTCAGTGGGGGGTAGGTGGGGGTAGGGGACCCGCCACCTACCCGCGGCATTCTCGGGCAGCTCCGGCAGCGGGCAGCCGGCGGGCGGGCAGCTGCCCGCCGGGCACCCGCTGCCCGGAACAGTGGCAGCCGGCGGGTGGACCCCCACCCACCGGCTACCCGCTGGAAATTACAATACCTCGGGCTCCCGGTTTCCCCGTTTGATGGTTCCCCGATCCCCGTGGTGTCCCAACGGACCCCGTTTGTCGTGCCTATGTCTAGTTTGATGTTTCGGGTACCGTTCGTAGGTTTATGAGTTTATTATATTGCATGCTAGTTGAATTGGTATCCCGTTGACCTAGGTGGAAGAAGTATGAACCCCTTAGGACTATTCTTAGTAAGTGATGGATCACGCATAGGTTTTGTTATACGTTTTCTCCCCCTTCCTAATATGTAATGTGGGTTGCATGTGCTTGTTATGTGTTATGTGTGTGTTACCCCAATTCGGTTGCGATCGGATTGGTTATCCTGAGCTGCGGTTCAGAAGCTGGCTGCGGTAAGATTGGCATTTCCTGGCTGCGGTCAGATGACATTCTCTCGGGCTGCGGTCCACCGTTTGGTTGCGATCAAACGTTTCTATACGAGCTGCGGTTCGTCCTTTATCCTGGCTGCGGTCAGATGACACTCTCTTGGGCTGCGGTCCACTGTTTGGTTGCGATCAAACATTATGATGAGCTGCGGTTCATCGGTCGGTTGCGATCGACCTCCCCGTGTTGCGATACGGGGCATGGTGCTGCGGGCTGTGTCAGAGCTATATGCGCTGACCCTCATGTATGGGCATGTGATCGGTCCCGTGGCGCCAACAATGTGCGTTATGTGTGTGATATGGACGAGTTGTGACTATGAGTGCCTTGGGATGTGGCTATGGGTTTCATATTGGGGATTGTTTATGATGGGATTATGTTTACCGTTTATGCCTTGTCGTAACTGCGTTATCTATTGTGAAATGCATATGCTTGCTATGTCTACTGCTGGTGTCTAGCCTTAACTGTTGAGTCATTCCCGGTTTTAAAAGCTAGAGTTCGTAGGATATATCTTCATGCTCATAATGGTTTTCGTATATCTATATATATCTCTATATGTATTGTATTTCAACGCGTTGGAGTGGGTTACCAGCATCTCTCGCTGAACAGATATATTTGGCTTTCAGGCACAGAGGACTAGAGCACTGGAGCGCGCTAGAACTGGAGCGTAGAAGTAGAGTAGTTTCCCTTTCGGCCTGCGTGCCATATTATGCATTGTGTTTCAATAGATATTAGTTAGACAGCCTGTGCACCTGGGTTCTCTAGCCCAGGTGTGGCATAGCACCCCGTACACTTGTGATATACTTTGGGATGTAATGAGATATTACCTTCATTATATAAGCTTAAAATGTCTTGAAAATCTGGGGTGTTACATCCATCAAATCCAGTCACTGGATCCAATGCTTCTGAGGTAACATTTGATCCGCAATCTCAATCGAATCCGTATTTCCGTCATGTTAGCGAAAATCCTGCACTGGAATTAGTGTCAGTTCCCTTAGATAGAACGAACTACCATCCATGGGCTAGGGCCATGACAATGGCTCTCTCATGTAAGAATAAAGTAGCTTTTGTTGATGGAAGCATAACCAAACCTACTAGAGCTATACCTGGATTGCACGATTAGTGGTATGGGACACTAGTTACCAAGGTATTGCCGCGGTCCTCGTGGTGGTCGTGACGTGATTATGGAGTTGTGACCTTTGTGTAAGTTTCACGTGATTCTTGGGTGGCATGTGTTGCCGTGTGTGTGAACAGTACCCTCGTCTACTATGAAATTGGTGGTCTCGTTGGTGGGGGACGACGGTCCCAGGAGGGAAAAGTTTGGACTTGGTTGTACAGGGGTCCTGGAGGTAATGGTTGGAAGAAGATACAAGGTTGGGGGTAGCCATAAGGTTGGAACCGGGCATAAGGAAGGCATATCAACTCGTGATGGGTGATGTCGTGAGGGCTTGCGTATCCGTTGTTGTGAATTCTCTTATTGTGACGTGTGTAGTCACAAAGGCATGTGTTGCTTTGGCATGTGTTGCCGTTGGGTGAGTCTTATTCCTTTGCAATGTGCTTGTCGGGTTTTTATCTATTGAGTGATGATATATCATGTCTTGACTATTCTTGTGAGTCATGTTGTTCCTTGTGGTCTTGGGATGTGTTCCCGTGTTATCGTTGTGAGTGTTGAGTCTTGTGTTGACTATTACTCGTGGTTTTTGCACTTATACCTATGTATTCCGTTTCGAAAATGGCTTTACAACTTATATCTATCTATGTATGATATTTCACATGTATTGGTGGGTTACCAGCATTATTCGCTGACCGGGCGTCGTCCCATGTTTTATTGTGTTCTTTCAGGTGATGTCTAGGCGAGTGCGCAGTCTAGTGCCTGTTAGCATAGCTCTCCCGTTGGTTTTACGGCCTGTGTGCCGATCTAGTTGTAGACTTTGAGACTTTGGATAGTTGTAAACAATGCAGATATTGTCGTAGCGTTCATCTTTGTCGGTGAATGTGGCATAACACCCCATGACTTGGATTTGTGCTTATCCAGTTATCTTTTAGTCTTCCGCTGTGTTTGTTGTTTAGTTGTGTTATCTGCATGTTTTAAGGCTTTTAATTAGCCCGTTTTTAGGGGGTGTTACATATAGAGTTGGACTACCACCTTGTTCGAGAGAAACTCAACAATGGCTTGATCAAGCTATTTCATGTTCCCTCTAAACATCAACTTGCAAATGTTTTTACAAAGACTCACTGCCCTAGTTCTTTTACTACTTATGTTTCCAAGCTTGGATTGCTAAACTTATACAATCCAGCTTGAGGGGGGCTTTTAGATGGTGTTAGATGAAGCCACGTGTCACCATCTCAACCACCTTGGTGGTTATTTTTCTGTTATGCTATACTGTTTTTTTCCCCTCTCTTTCTAGTAGTTCAAATGGCCTTGTATATAAGCCAGTGTGATTGCACAGTTTTTTGGTTAATAAAAACAGCTCCTTCTTCTTCTTTCTTCTGCTTTTGATCTTCCCATCCATCTCCATCTCTTAATCCGCAACAAAACGAGTTATCGATCCACATGGAAGTGGTTGTATCAAGCACTAGTTAGTAATTTATTCATTAGAGCTAATCCTAACGATTGTTTAGATGATTAATTTGCATAAAATAAATAAAATAAGGTTGAGATTCAGGATTTTGAAAACAATTAGAGAGAAGATGAGATTCCTGGGATTCAAGTATTTAATCAACTAGTGCCAAATCTTAAGGACAATATTAAAATCTGGGTTTAACAAGTGTGAGGAAAGGTGGTATAGAGCTACTCTCGTAGTCACTAACACTAGTGAATTCCTAACTACTACCATCTCTCGATGCGCAATAATCAAGAATTAAACTCCCTAACAAAATTACCCTTTCTCAAGGTGGAACAGTTAGCTGCAATTGTGTGTGCCCAAAGTTATGCCCAACTCTCGTTGTGACACAAAGAAAGCAAACGAAACAAGTAACTATGGCCACTAATTACAAGCATCAAACAATATTATCACAATTGCAACAAAAGTTTTAAACCCAAATAATAATATATTAAAGAAACTGAGAGCTCAGGCATATAGGTTCATAAACACTTTTACCCAAGAATCTCTAAATAATTTAGTCAAGCATGGCTAAATTATACATAGAAAATATTAATAAAGAAAATACAAATTATCAAAAAAGTACAAGAATGAACAAGACGATTCTCTCGAACCTCCCTAGTCTTCTTCTTGCTTCCCAAGACAACTTGTGGCTCTTGATTTCTCTGTCTTGTCTCCAAAGATCTCTGAATTCTGAATAAGGATTGAACCAAGACGGGATTTTATAGCGGGAGTCCAACCGGGGCAAAATCGTAATTCCCTTATTTAATTTTGGAATTTGCCATCTCTATTTTTATCAATTAGGAGAATGCTACCTATAATTAATTTTTGAAACAGCACCACCTTTCATCAATTTGGAGATTTGCACCTTAATGATTATTGGAACCCGCGCCCTTTATTTTGGAGAAGAATGCTGCCTCTTATTTGATTTTGGAGTCAGCGCCATTTTGCTTTTGGAATGCAGCGCCTTTTTTTTCGCTTAGCGCATTCTCGACGCGTCGAGCCCTGATGGTCTCGACCGCGATTGCTTCTGTAAATTTTCGACGCGTCGAGTCCCCTGGGCCTTGAACTTGTCCAAAATTACTTCAAACTCATCCTTGAACTCCCCTTACTTCATAACTTTGACTTACAATGGTTCAAAAACACTAATAAATACCGTAAAACATTCAAAATGAGTGTGAACCACAACTAAATAATAAAATAAAGGATTTATGCAATTAAATTACCAAAATCATGAGCTCAAGCCTAACAAATATAACTAAATCAATACTAAAAATATGCACAATTAGGCTCACATCAACTCCCCAACACTTAAGCCTTTGCTTGTCCTCAAGCAAAAACCAAGAAATAAATCACATGTCAAAACATACAAATTACTCATACTCTCTCTTGCACAACCTTTCAAACCACCAACCAACTCACTGCAAAACAACAAGTTTCAAGAATCAAATTAGCTTGGAACATAAGACTCATTCTCAAGCCAATAACCAAACACCAAGAATTTAAAGTATGTGAGGATCAAGTGTGCACAAGTACTCAGTTGAGATTATGCAAGACATGACTCATGAATGAGATCCCATAGGCTTGCCCTTCATACTCCCTAGATCAATTCTAAGAATGCATGCTAAGATCAAATAGGACTTTATTTAGCTTGTAATGGGGCTGCGACTGATGGGTAACAAAGAAGTGGTATGGAAAAATTAATCAAAAAGAGAGAATGTCACAATTTATCTAAACTTTTCAAAATTTGGAAGAGATGAGATAATCATAATTTCAAGGAGCAAATTTCTTTTAAGAACTTAGCAACTCTTTGGTAAAGTGGAGGTCCAAACTCAAAAACTTTCAATCTTTTTTTTTTTTCCTTAGGATTTCTTTTCTTTGGAATTCTTTTGGATTCAACAAGATAATTTTAATCCAAGCATTCATGACCCCCACACTTGAACATTTGGCACAACTCCATAAAACTCTTCTTACAAAAATAATAAATTAAAGATAAAAGTTTCATTATCTCAAAGGGTGAAAGGGAAATATTTGGCCAAGGGCTAAGGGTTATAATAACGGGGGTAAATCAAAGAAAAACAATCACAATGAGGGGATAAGTGCTTAGCACTTATTTAAACAAACAAAAGGCACAATGGGGACACAAAGGATAAAAATATATATAGGGACATGTTTAAAGGCTATGGCTAAACAAAAATGGCCTAAATCACTTCAAAACATGCAAAACTTAGACATCACTTAGGGAGTAATGAGGCAAGTTCTAGCAAAACACCCGTGACCGGAATCTCACATAAGCATTCACTGGCAATGCATAACACACAAGATCAAGAATTAATCCAATTATTAAGTGGTTAACAAAGCTATTGGCATGGGAATCGATCAATTATGTGTTACACCTCAAATCATCAATCACAAATTGAGATGCAGCAAGCACCACTAAAACAAACCACTAACCGACAAGAGAGAGTATCCCCAAATTATTGACTCCTCCCCCACACTTAAAAATTTGCATCGTCCCTGATGCAAAATAAAAGAAAATGAGAACAAGATAAACGAGAAAACTGAAAAGCAATAAAATAATCACGAACTAGAAAGCAATAAAATTAAATAAAAAAAATCTAGAATGCAATAAATAAATAGGGATAACAATAAAAGATAACATGGGGTGCCTCCCATGAAGCGTTAAGTTTAACGTCGTTAGCTCGACGTTACCTCTCTAGCCATCAAGTGATTGGGTACGACGAATTAGAAACAAACGGTGATAGGGAACAACATTGTGACAAGAGGTTCAAGAACGAATCCTTTCGGTCAAAGCTCAAAAGATTTTCACAAGAATTCCAAACAAGAAAGAAGGCATAACAATTCCTGAATTGGCAAGAATTTAACAAAGGAGTAGATTGAGCATCACAAACTCTAGATTTAACACCAACACCGACTTCTAGATAACAACCCAAAAATAGACAACCAACACTAAACACCCGCTACTACTACGAAGCTAACTAAGCCTCAAGGCTATAAGCAAAGCAAGCACAAAAGCAACAACAAGCAACCAAACAACGACAACAACGGCCAAAGAAAAACAACTACAAGGAAGAAGGCGAACAAGGTAACCGCAGCTACTAGAAAGACTCGCTCTCCGACTCTTCGTCCTCTTCAGACTCCTCGGCCTCCTCAAGCTCCTCCTCATCTTCGTCTCTACGGCTCGAACTGGCCTCAACCTGGTCTAGCCTTTGATGCACGGCAACGAACTGCGTCCTCATGTAGGTAAAGCTCTCCACGATTAAGCAGTTCTGCTAACGAAGCAAAGCAACAACACGCTCTTCATGCGACATGGAGTCGTGCTCCCTCTTGGTGCGAGCTTCTCTTCTTCGTCGGTTCTCTTCACCCTCCGAGTCGCTTTCTTCAACTGCAACGGCCTCCGGTGCTCCCACTTCGTCCTCAAGGTCAACTTCATCTTCGGCTTCCTCATCACCTCCCAAGCTCTGGACAGTGAGACTCAACTTCTCGGCATGGATCCCAAGCGCTGCTGCCAACTCAGCCCGTTCATCAGGTGCTTTCCTTGCAACTTCCTCAAGCGTGATGTACTCACCATCATCCAACAGAAACGGATTATAACTCCGAAGGTTGGTGGCATCCAACACTAGCTTTCCCACAACCTTAGGGTGTAACACCCCGAAATTTCAAGATATTTAAAACTTTTAAAATAAAGGCGGAATCTCATTAAATCCTAAAACGTAATACAAGAGTACGGGGTGCTATGCCACACCCGAGCCAGAGAACTCAGATGCACAGGCTAACAAACTAATATCCTTGATAATGTAAATGCATAAGCATGGCACGAAGGCCGAAAGGGAAACTATCTACTTCTACGTTCCAATTTCTAGCGCGCTCCAGTGACTTATTCTTCTGTGCCTAAAAGCCAAATATATCTGTTCAGCGAGAGATGCTGGTTACCCACTCCAACGCGTTGAAATATAATACATATAGATATATATAGATATAGGAAAACCATTTTGAGCATGAAGATATATCCTACGAACTCTAACTTTTAAACCGGGAATGACTCGACAGATAAGGCTAGACACAAGCAACAGTTATAACAAGCGTATACAATCCACAACAGGCAAGACAGATAAAGCTGAGCACAATTAATAATCATAACCCAATATAAACAATCCCCCGCATAAATCCCATAGTCACATCCCCCAAGATACTCATAATCACAACTCATCCATATCTCATCACATAGCACACTTTGTTGGCGCCACAGGACCAATCGCATGCCCATACATGAGGGTCAACGCATATAGCTCTGACACGGCCCCGCAGCACCCTGCCCCGTATCGCAACACGGAGGGGTCGATCGCAACCGACCGATGAACCGCAGCTCATCATAATGTTTGATCGCAACCTAACAGTGGACCGCAACCCAAGAGCATGTCATCTGATCGCAGCCAGGAAAGTATGAACCGCAGCTCATGTAGAAACGTTTGATCGCAACCAAACGGTGGACCGCAGCCCAAGAGTATGTCATCTGACCGCAGCCAGCTTCTGAACCGCAGCTCAGGAATAACCAATCCGATCGCAACCGAATTGGGGTATCATGCACACATAACACATAGCAAGCACATGCAACTCCACATTAACACATTGGGAAGGGGGAGAAAGCGTATAACGAAACCTATGCGTGATCCTTCACATACTAAGAATGGTCCTAAGGGGTTCATACTTCTTCCACCTAGGTCAACGGGATACCAATTCAACTAGCATGCAATATATAAGACTCATTAACCTACGAACGGTACCCGAAACATCAAACTAGACACGGCACGATGAACGGAGTCCGTTGGGACACCACGGGGATCGGGGATACATCAAACGGGGAAGCCGGGGTCCCGAATAGGGGAGATTTCCAGCGGGTAGCCGGTGGGTGGGGGGGCCACCCGCTGGCTGCCCGCCGGTAAACACTGTTCCGGGCAGCGGGTCGCCGGCGGGCAGCTGCCCGCTCGTCGGCTGCCCGCTGCCGGAGACGCCCCTTCTGGCCGCGGGTAGGTGGCGGGTCCCCTACCCCCCACTGACTCTTTATACACAAAACGCCCTGGGAACCATTGTGGAACCCGAAACCATGCTTAGACACTTTACAACACAATTAACGATCAACACGTAGACAATTAACGGATCAAATACGAGAAACGTACGACACATAACCTATCATGCTTTTCTAAACATAATTGACACCCAAACATGCGATTTCCCCACCCAATAAACTAAGAATAATATCATACGATACAACCTAGGGTTCTAATCACTTTTATACCAACAAGAATACGATTCGTCTTCTAATTACAAGATTCGGTAAGAATATCACATAAGCATCAAGAACATCACACGAGCATCAAGAACGCCAACAAGAACATCAACCTAGGGTTCTAATTACTTTTACATCAACAAGAATATGGTTCGTCTTCTAATTACAAGATTCGGTAAGAATATCACATAAGCATCAAGAACATCACACGAGCATCAAGAATGCCAACAAGAACATCAACCTAGGGTTCTAATTACTTTTTCATCAACAAGAATACGGTTCATCTTCTAATTTTAAGATTCGGTACAAATAACACATAAGCATCAAGAACGCCATACAATTATCAAGAACACCATATAATCATCAAGAACTCCATAGTTATCAAGAATCTCCCGATATCAAGATCACCCATGGAATTATCCCATCAATCATCAATAATAACATCACAAATCATCAATACACAATAATATGGGGAAATCCTACGGGGGAAATCATAGCTATGAAAATAGGTTTTGTTGAGACATGGGTTACCTCTTAGCCTTAATTAATTCCTTGGCTACGAAGGATCTTTCTTTAAGTTTTCTTGCTTTCTTGATTTCTTTTAAGGGGATTCTTGGAGCTCTTTTGGGGTGGTGGGGCGTTATTCTTGTGGTGGGGATTCTAAGTGCCTCCTTGTGTTCCCTATTTATATATCTAAGAGTCTTACTTAGGCCTAATCACTATAGGTTTGCTAACTCTATTTCTTTTGGGATTAAGGATTGGGTTTAGGGATAAGCGCCCATGGACTATGGTGGGCCTCCCTAATTAATTATTGTGATTTAATTCTTTCTTTTGGGTAATTGGTTAAGTGATTAATTGGTTTTAGGGATCGTAACACGGGGTGTTACACTCTCCCCCCCCCTTACGAGGGCTTCGTCCCCGAAGCCCTGTGCGTTAATCCATTCTTTCACCCCCTAGGCATTCCGCATCTTGGCCACCCGGTTAGGAATGTGGCCCCACGTTTTGCCTTAGCTGGAGTAGACTGGATTTCTGGTGGTGTTGTGATAGAAGGGTTTTGGGTCTACCTCGGTTTCCTACGCTGGAACTGGATGCCCCACGAGTGCCCAAGGCGGCCTCGATCGCTGCTACCCTCTGATCGAGTGCGCGCGTGGTGCGAATCAAGGATGAGAACCCTTCTTCCATGATTTGGTTCTGTCGGTTGAGTTGTGCGAGAATGCGCTCGTTGACCAAACCCTCGTTTTGTCCTCTCGGGTCCCCTCCTGGCCGTGGGTGCACTAACGGGTTAGGCCTGTCATCCTCCTCCAGTTCCTCATTTCCCTCCGAGCCCCCACCATCTTGCATGGCTCGCTTGAGCTTCTTGTTGGAGATGTCCAACCGGTCAACCAATTCTCTCCGCTCTTCCTCGGGTTTTTGGCAAATTTCTTCGAGGGTGAGGTAATGTCCCCCTTCGGTGTAGTAGATGTCGTTGCGGGGGAGGTTTTGGGCATTGAAAACCATGCCATTGGCGGTCTTGACCTCGGTGTGGCTTAGGTCCACCCTTTTCTTTTCCATGATCCAACTTAGGATCATCCCGTAAGGTAGACTAAGCCGGTTGTTTGTCTTGCAGAATTCCATGTGCTTTAGCATGAGTGCCGGCAGGTTGAACTTGATTTTATGTTTCAAGAGATAAGAAAAGGTGCACTCTAGGCTCCCTACGTCCTTGCTTTTATTATTGGCGGGCAAGAGGCTATCGGTTACAATCATAACCAATATCTTTTGCTCCGCTGATAGCCACTTTCGGTTTGGCCGTGTGGCCGAGGTGAACCCGTCCTCCTTCCCGAGTAGGTACCCGAGGTAATCCTTGTATCCCGTAGTTTGGGTATCAATCCACCCCTTTCGGTCATAGTTAGACACACCCGTGGTGGTCAATTTTAAGAGCTTGGCCAGCCGGCCCTCGGAAAGCACAATTTCCTTGCCACGGACCTTGATGGTGATTTCTACCTTGTCACCTCGTTTGGCAGCCACAAGGTTTTGGTAGAATTCTTTCACCAAGTCGGGGTATGTATCCCCTTTGATGGCGAGGTAAGTGTCTAAAAGCCCTTGATGTTTAAGCATGTCAACCAATTCCGGAGAGAATTGGTCGGGTTCAAGTGCTTTACCTCCGATTACGGTGTAATCGGCATTGCTCCACTCCAGGGTGCGGATTCCGAGGGGTTTCTTTGGCATCTTGGTTTTCGGCTAGACGGCGTTTTCCGGCAAGTCTCCGGCGAGTTCTCCGGCGAAGAGGTGGTGCGGGTTTCTGGCGACGTGGCGGCGGCAGCTCGGCTTCGGCGGTGGCTCTGCGCGGTGGTGGTGGTTCTGGGTGGAGTTGGCAATGGCGAGGCGTGTGGCAGCAGGGTTCGTCCGGGTGGGTGGCGGATGGTGACGGCGTCGCGGGTTGCCTCCGGGTAGCGCCGGTGGTGTGCGGTGGTGCGTTGCTTGGGCGGCCGGCGGTGGTTCGGCCGGTGACGGCGACGGGTGGGTGGTGGTTGCTTGGGCGTTGTTGGGTCGGCGGGGGTGAGAGGGAGAAGTGGGGAGAGAGAGGGGGTGTGGAAGTGGAAGAAGAGGAAGAAGAAGGGTTTTTGATTTGGGGATTTTTGTGGGTTTAGGGACTTGTAGGGCTTTTTAAGAAGAAAGTGTTCTCTTAAGGTTTCAAGAAACACTCCTAGCCTAGTGGTCAAAACCTTGGTCTTGTGTATGGGAGGTCAAGGGTTCAATTCTTATTGGCAACACTAGGCTTTTCTTGATGGTGTGGTTCCTGTCTTTTTCCCTCTTTTGTCTTCTAGTGATGGGAGGCTTGGCTTGTTATATAGTTTGTGGTTTCATCTTTATAAGCAGGATCGAATTTTAATCGAATCTTTCATTTATAAAATTCCGAAGTAATCGCTAAATAAGTAGTTTTACTATGAAGGTGATTACAAGGAATTGCCGGTTTATCCTAGACAGAATTCGTCTTCTTGACCTTCTCCTGCGGGGTTTGTGTGATCCTCGTCTTCTGGGGTTAGGTTCCCCTCCTCGAGGATGCTCTCGTTCCCGAGGTCGGCTTGAGTGCGACACATGACGAATATTTTCCCGGGAGCGCCGTAGTTCCCTTGGTGGGTGGTGCCTCCGTGTTGACCTGTGGTGGTGGGGCGTGGTCTTTGGGGTTGAACGCACTGGAAGGCCTTGTGCCCTTCTTCTCCGCAGTTGAAGCATCGCCAGGGGTTGCCCATGCAATCTTTCCCTCTATGGCTTTTGTTGTATTTTGGGCAAGGGAAGCTCCTTGGGTTTGCTTCATTGTTCCCTATGGACGGTCTTTGGTTGGTCAGGTTGCTTGGTCTTGTGTTGGTGTCGTTTCTTGTCCTTTTTACCGGTGGTGCTCCCCCTCCGGTATTCCTTTTTCGTATCTGTTCCTGAACCCCGCGCTGGAGTAGTTGGATTCGATAGAGATTGGCGGCACTGGAGTAAGCCTCGTTGAAAGTCCGAGGTCAGCTTACCACTAGTGCTTTTCGGGCTTCGAAGTTGAGGCCCGAGACGAATCTTTCTATCTTGGTTACTTCGGTGGGGACTAGCTCTGGTGCGAAGCATGCCAGTTCGAGGAATCGCTTGTGGTATTCCATGACGGTGGCTGTCCCTTGTTTCAGATGGAGGAACTCTTCGTACATGGATGCTTTCACGTGTGTTGGGTAGAATCGTTCTCGTAGTCGTGTTTTGAGGTTTTCCCAGTTGAACCCCGGTTCTTGTTGGTAAGTGGGACCCTCATGGATCCACCAAAGATCGGCCTCGTGCCCGAAGTAGAACGAGGCTACCTCTACGCGACGTTCTTCTGGGCATTCTACTAACCCGAGAATCTTGTCGAGGGTCCGGATCCATTCCTCCAGGATCACGGGGTCCTCTTCTCCTGAGAACGTGGGCGGTCGATGGTTTGAAACTTATCGGGCGACGTCTGAGTTCGTGTTTGATGGAGGAGGCGGGGGCCTGTGGTTGCGAAGAGCTACGTCGCTTAGTGCCTGGGCGACTTGCGTTAGTTGTTGTAGCGTTTGGGTCAAGGGGTCGTGTGTGGTGGGTTCCGGAGTCCTCGATTGTCTTCTGTTGGGTGCCATGCTGTCGTTTTTCTGAGTCAATGTTTTATAAGAACATTAAATTAGAGCTTGGCGTCTTTCTTTGACGTGATAAGCGGAGGAAGGTTTTCTTTAGACAGGGAAGGAATAAAGTGAGGGGGTTTATGTGTAGGTTTCACAATCTCACCGCGCGTCCTATGTTCCTAAATACCTAGAGTTCAAGCCTAATGTCCTAAAGTCCGGTTTTAAGAGTCTTATCCTAGGGTCAAACTTAGGCTCTGATACCAACTGTAACACCCCAAAATTTCAAGATATTTAAAACTTATAAAATAAAGGCGGAATCTCATTAAATCCTAAAACGTAATACAAGAGTACGGGGTGCTATGCCACACCTGAGCCAGAGAACTCAGATGCACAGGCTAACTATCCTTGATAATGTAAATGCATAAGCATGGCACGCAGGCCGAAAGGGAAACTATCTACATCTACTTTCCAATTTCTAGCGCGCTCCAGTGACTTATTCTTCTGTGCCTGAAAGCCAAATATATCTGTTCAGCGAGAGATGCTGGTAACCCACTCCAACGCGTTGAAATATACTACATATAGATATATATAGATATACGAAAACCATTTTGAGCATGAAGATATATCCTACGAACTCTAGCTTTTAAACCGGGAATGACTCGACAGATAAGGTTAGACACAAGCAACAGTTATAACAAGCGTATACAATCCACAATAGGCAAGACAGATAAAGCTGAGCACAATTAATAATCATAACCCGATATAAACAATCCCCAGCATAAATCCCATAGTCACATCCCCCAAGATACTCATAATCACAACTCATCCATATCTCATCACATAGCACACTTTGTTGGCACCACAGGACCAATCGCATGCCCATACATGAGGGTCAGCGCATATAGCTCTGACACGGCCCTGCAGCACCCTGCCCGGTATCGCAACACGGAGGGGTCGATCGCAACCGACCGATGAACCGCAGCTCATCATAATGTTTGATCGCAACCAAACAGTGGACCGCAGCCCAAGAGTATGTCATCTGACCGCAGCAAGGAAAGTATGAACCGCAGCTCATGTAGAAACGTTTGATCGCAACCAAACGGTGGACCGCAGCCCAAGAGTATGTCATCTGACCGCAGCCAGCTTCTGAACCACAGCTCAGGAATAACCAATCCGATCGCAACCGAATTGGGGTATCATGCACACATAACACATAGCAAGCACATGCAACCCACATTAACACATTGGGAAGGGGGAGAAAGCGTATAACGAAACCTATGCGTGATCCTTCACATACTAAGAATGGTCCTAAGGGGTTCATACTTCATCCACCTAGGTCAACGGGATACCAATTCAACTAGCATGCAATATATAAGACTCATTAACCTACGAACGGTACCCGAAACATCAAACTAGACACGGCACGATGAACGGAGTCCGTTGGGACACCACGGGGATCGGGGATACATCAAACGGGGAAGCCGGGGTCCCGAATAGGGGAGATTTCCAGTGGGTAGCCGGTGGGTGGGGGGGCCACCCGCCGGCTGCCCGCCGGTAAACACTGTTCCGGGCAGCGGGTCGCCGGCGGGCAGCTGCCCGCCCGCCGGCTGCCCGCTGCCGGAGAAGCCCCTTCTGGCCGCGGGTAGGTGGCGGGTCCCCTACCCCCCACTGACTCTTTATACACAAAACGCCCTGGGAACCATTGTGGAACCCGAAACCATGCTTAGACACTTTACAACGCAATTAACGATCAACACGTAGACAATTAACGGATCAAATACGAGAAACGTACGGCACATAACCTATCATGCTTTTCTAAACATAATTGACACCCAAACATGCGATTTCCCCACCCAATACACTAAGAATAATATCATACGATACAACCTAGGGTTCTAATCACTTTTATACCAACAAGAATACGATTCGTCTTCTAATTACAAGATTCGGTAAGAATATCACATAAGCATCAAGAACATCACACGAGCATCAAGAACGCCAACAAGAACATCAACCTAGGGTTCTAATTACTTTTACATCAACAAGAATACGGTTCGTCTTCTAATTACAAGATTCGGTAAGAATATCACATAAGCATCAAGAACATCACACGAGCATCAAGAACGCCAACAAGAACATCAACCTAGGGTTCTAATTACTTTTTCATCAACAAGAATACGGTTCGTCTTCTAATTACAAGATTCGGTACAAGTAACACATAAGCATCAAGAACCCCATACAATTATCAAGAACACCATATAATCATCAAGAACTCCACATAATCGTTAAGAACACCATAGTTATCAAGAATCTCCCGATATCAAGATCACCCATGGAATTATCCCATCAATCATCAATAATAACATCACAAATCATCAATACACAATAATATGGGGAAATCCTACGGGGGAAATCATAGCTATGAAAATAAGTTTTGTTGAGACATGGGTTACCTCTTAGCCTTAATTAATTCCTTGGCTGCGAAGGATCTTTCTTTAAGCTTTCTTGCTTTCTTGATTTCTTCTAAGGGGATTCTTGGAGCTCTTTTGGGGTGGTGGGGCGTTATTCTTGTGGTGGGGATTCTAAGTGCCTCCTTGTGTTCCCTATTTATATATCTAAGAGTCTTACTTAGGCCTAATTACTATAGGTTTGCTAACTCTATTTCTTTTGGGATTAAGGATTGGGTTTAGGGATAAGGGCCCATGGACTATGGTGGGCCTCCCTAATTAATTATTGTGATTTAATTCTTTCTTTTCGGTAATTAGTTAAGTGATTAATTGGTTTTAGGGATCGTAACACGGGGTGTTACATAGGGAGGCAACCATTCACACTGACACCCTTCCTAACCAAGATCCAACTCAATACCATCCCGTAAGGCAAACTCTTCCGTTTTGTGATCTCGGCAGAACACCATGTGTTGCAAAAAGCAGGCAAGTTGAACTTAACCATGTTCTTGAGACAGAAGGCAAAAGTGCACTCCAACTTACCCAACAACTTGCTCTTGTTATTGTTCGGCAACAAATAGTCCGACACCAACATCACCAAAATCCTTTGCTCTGCAGTCAACCACTTCTTCTCCGGCCTTGATGCTTGAGTGAAACCACTCGTACGGCCTAACAAGTAGCTCAAGTAGTCACGGTACCCCATGGTATCCGTACTAATCCAAGAATGACCACTATACTAAGCCACTCCGGTAGCAGTCAAACTCAAAAGATGAGCTAGCCTCTTTTCCGAAAGAACAACCTTCACACCTCTCACTTTAGAAGTGATCTCAAGCTTATCACTCTCCTTTGTCACAACCATGTGACGATAAAACTCTTTAACCAAACTCGGGTAAGTCTCGGCCCTTATGGTGAGAAACCCACCCAACAAGCCCTGGAATCTAAGCATATCCAACAAGGAACTAGAAAAAGATTCCGGGTCAAAAGCTTTACCTTCAAGGACAAGGTAGTGGGTATCCACCCATTCCGCTTTTCTAGCCAAGCTTGATCTTCTAGGCATGGTAAGAGATGACCCAAAGCTCAACAAATAAAGCCCACAACTTCTTCTTCACACTCACGTTGCCTCTCTCTCTCTCTCTCTCTCGAGCTCTCTCTCTCTCTCTCTCTCTCTCTCTCTCAAGCTCTCTCTCTCTCGCGCGGCTGCTCTCGGCGACGCGGCGCACAGCAGGTCGGCGGCGGCGGCTCCGACGAACAGCGACGGCGGCGGTTCGATGGTGGTGGGGCGACGGGTTGGTGGTGGTGGAGCTACGGGTTGGGGGATGGGGTTTAGGGGTTCTCACGGGTAGGAAGGAGAAAAGAAGAAGAAGAGAGAATTTGGGACTTTAGGGATTTGGGAGAAATTGGGAAAAAGATGATTTAATTTGGGGATTTTGGGTAAAGTGGGAATTTATGGTTTTGATGGAATTAAAATTGGATAAGTTCAAAGAAAGACAAATGGCTTAAGTGGTTTAGAAGTTGGGTTGGTAAAGAATAGGCTTGGGTTCAAAACTCAAGGGTTATAATTAAACATTAAGCTTGATATTTTTTTTTATAAGATACCCAAGAAGGAATTTTGACCTGAATTGGCTATCTCCAAATCCAAGAATACTTGAAGAATTTGGGAAGTTCACAAGGAAATTGTTGTAAGAACAACCAAGGTTAGGGATTGTAGAATTGGTCTAAGTACAAAGCATTCCACAGATAGATGACTAACTTCACAACGAGACTTATGTGCCAACTAAGGAAGTCACTTAGCGAGAAAAGTCTACACTAAGCTCCAAAAGAATTGCTATCAAGGAAAAACATGCCAAGGATTGCCAAGCAAAAGACAACTACGAAACACAAGATAACACTCAAGACAACAACGAACACGATGATCACGGGAAAAACAAGGATAGGCTAGAGGAAAGGGTTACCTGCCAACTCTTCCTCCACCAAGCCCTCCGACTCAGCCTGTGAACGCGTCATCACGAAGACCCTCCCAGGTGGCCTAGCTCCAACTACTCCGCGACCCGAGCTAACTCCCGATGCTCCTCCGGCTCCCGGGGGGTGGCGGCAACGCTCTCTGACCGGCTAGCTGAGGACACTCCGCGATCTTGTGACCTCGATCTCCGCAACGGAAACACTTAAACGCCTGGCTAGGACAAACTTGGCCCGCGTGCACCTTCCCACATCTTCGGCACGGAAACAACTTAGCTTGGTCCCCTTGCTCCATCATTTTTAGGTCCTTGAGATGAAGATGACACCTGCTTGGCCTGGAAACCCGGTCTTGGCTTCTTAAAGGTAGAAGAACCTCCGCCCTCAGTCCTCTTCCTAGCTTGCTCGTACGATCCTCTTTGAAGCTGCTGCACGCGAAACAGATCGGCGGCACACACGTAAGCGTCCTTAAGAGAACTCGGCCTACTCACAGTCAAAACTTTTCGCGCCTCATAGTTCAGACCGGCCACGAATTTCTCGACTTTAGCGAGTTCTGTAGGCACGAGCATCCTCGCAAAACGTGCCAACTCCAAGAACCTCTTGTGGTATTCAACCACAGACATGGAGCCTTGTTGCAGGTGGAGGAACTCTTCATACATGGCAGCGCGCACATGTGCTGGGTAGAACCTCTCGTGCATTCTGTCCTTGAGCGCGGTCCAGTCGAACTCGGGTTCTTCAAGAAAAGCCGGACCTTCATGGACACACCACAAATCCGCTTCTTGGCAAAAGTAAAACTTTGCCAGCTCCACTTTCCTTTCTTCGGGGCAGCCCACAACGGTAAAGATCTTGTCAAACACCCTTAGCCACTCTTCTAAGACTACCGGGTCTTCCTCGCCGGCGAAGGTTGGCGGCCGATGTCCCAACACTAAACGTCCGACATCACGGTGCCCAGCAGGAGGAGGAGGCGGCACAGCGTGATTGTTGTTCAACAAAGATTCACTGTATGTCTGCATGGTCTGTGTCAGCTGGTGGAGGTTCTGAGCGAGCTGCTCATTGGTTGGGGTCTCCGGGGTGCGTGCGCGAGGACGAGGAGGCATCGCACTTCTACAACAACAACATGATTACGAAAAGATAGCAAACAAGCAAAGAACAGAAAGCAACACACAGCTCACCGCGCAACCTAGAGTCCTAAGGCTAACACTTAGCATCTTAAGGTCGCTTAGAGGTCTCAAAACACACTTAACCACTTAGAAAGTCTAGACTTAACTCTTCCTAGGCTCAAACCTAGGCTCTGATACCAACTGTAACACCCCACCCCCCAAACAAGGTATAATAAAAGCCTTAACGCATGCAGATAACGTAACAAAACACTAGCACAGCGGAAGAAAAATGATAACCGGATAACATAGAATCCAAACGGGGGTGTTATGCCACGCTTATCAACATGATAAACGCTATGGCCAAATCTGCATGGTTTACATCTATCCAAAAACTCATAAGTCTAAAAACCAAATCGGCTCACAGGCCGTACAACAAGGGGAAAAATACTACACTATCGGGCACTAGACATCGCGCTCGACTAGACATCACCTGTAAGAACACAAAAGATAAACATGGGACGGTGCCCGGTCAGCGAATAATGCTGGTAACCCACCAATACATGTGAAATAACATACATAAGTAAGGTATAAGGTGTAAAACCATTTTTGAAATGGAATACATATATATATAAGTGTAAAACCAAGAGTCAAAGCCAACATAAGACTCAACTATCTCACAAGCAACACGGGAACACATCCCAAGACCACAAGAACAACACGACTCACCAAAGAGTCAAGGCATGATCTATCATCACTCAATAGATCAAAACCCGACAAGTACAACGCGAAAGAATAAGACGCACACAACCGGCAACACATGCCAAGGCCACACATGCCTTTGTGACTACACAGGTCACAAGAGAAGAACACACAACACCGGCTACAATAGCCCTCGTGACATCACCCATCACGAGTTGGTATGCCTGCCTTATGCCCTGTTCCAACCTTATGGCTACCCCCAACCTTGTATCTTCATTCCAACCATTACCTCCAGGACCCGAAGTACTTCTTAGTCCAACATTTTCCCTCCTGGGACTGTCGTCCCCCACCAACAAACCACCAACAAAACCACCAATTTCATAGTACACAAGGTACCGTTCACACACATGGCGACACACGCCTTACCCAAGAAAATACGTGAACCTGACACACAGGTCACACCTCCATAATCACGTCATGGCCACCACGAGGACCGCTGCAATACTGTTGGTCCGAAAGGGTGGCAAGAAGTCTAGAGGGGGGGTGAATAAACTTCTCTAACTTTTTAAACTTTCTTCTAAAACACACAAGGCAAATAACACTTTGGTAATTTCAACTCTAAGTAACAAGCATCAACAAGATAAACAACTTAGTGTGTGCAGCGGAATAAGTAGCGGTAAAGTGTTATGCTTAATAGTGCGGTGCTCAAAGAGATATTCTAAACATGCAACACGTTAGAAATACTTGATATGGTTCAAGGATGATGTGCGCAAAGTTTGGCTTGCATGCAAACGTGGGAACTATCAAACCCAGACAGATAAAGATATGCGATAAATCGTAATCGGGTTAGTTCGCAGTTAGAATAAGCATGCACAAAATATATGAGCAGTATGTAAATAGAGAGAGAGATTTATAGTGGTTCAGAGGTGGTGTAATCCTCCTAATCCACTCTTCTCCTTTCACTTCAAGGAGGAAATTCACTATTCTTCGATCACCAAGATACAATAGTGAATAAGTGTCCACCGACACTTCTCCGAGTGCTTCGCACAAAGCTACACTCCTCCAAGGTTTTTCTGAAGCTCCTCTTGTTACTCCGCCTTCCGAGTACTTCGCACCAAGCTGTACTCCTACACCACGAGAACTACGCACAAAGCTACGTCCTCACAGGGTTTTCACAAGCTCCTCTTGTTACTCTACCCTTTACACCGAGTGCTACGCACAAAGCTACACTCAACCAGGGTTTTTCACTCTCTCTAGTTACTCCGCCCTCTTTCTACACTCAGTAGAGAAAATCTACAAAGAGATAAAAAATTTTCTCTCCCTCAGACTTGAATGTAATTCTATGAAGCTCTGTTTTCCCCCTTTTCGGCTAATAAAGAAAATATAGCTTGTATCTTTTGCTTGTATGTCTTATCCGTTGTTCAAGTTGTTGAATTGCTCTATCACTTGGGGTTGTTATCTCTGCTTGTCTTCAAGTCTGGTTGGACATTTATAGCTAGTGAAAGCTATTTGCCCGTTGATCAACTTTCGATCTCGATCGTCCATTTTGAATTGTAGTTGATCAAAAGATATTGTCAACTTGATCTGAAATATTAGGTAGATGTCATTTCTCCTTTTGTCAGATGATTTGAATAATTTGCCCGTTGCCGTGTCTTGAATTTTGTAGCCTCCAAAATTTGAATAAGTTCGGCGCGACAAGCTTGATATTTCTTGTTTTTCATAAATGTTCTGACATGTCAAGTTGATCAAATAATTTATCTGCTGATTCTTGCTTGAGTATAAAATAATTTTTCCGCGAATCAGCCTTCTTCGAGCGTCTCCGGTTCCACCGTAAAAACGTGATGTTCAAATGAAAATATATCAGATATTTTCTCCTTCGTGATTCTAACAAAAATGATATACTGGAACCTCTGTAAAAACTTCATAGTTGTCCATGGTGAGATGCTCTGTTTCAAATTTAAGCTTGGTCCACATACTGGGCGTGTTTATAGCTTGTGAGACTTGTGCATTTTACTTAGTCTCCATACTCTTAGCTAGTCTTCAGCTAGTCTCCAATATATTAAGCTAGTCTCCCATACGGTCTAATATACTTGAGCTAGTCTCCCATACGGTGGAGGTTAGTCTCTCATACGGTCAAGCTAGTCTCCCAAGTAGTTAAAAATCTTCACTTAAGATTTGAACTTAGGATCATTTGGCATAGCTCACACGTGTTTCTTCCAACTCCTCTAGCATAGTTCTTGGTGACTTATTCGCATCATAATTTTGTTAAGCTATAATCCCGCTTACATCTAAAATCAACTTGTGATTTTCCAGACTTGTACATGGGTTGCATGATATGGGTGCACCATACTCTGTAGACTTAAACTGACTCAAATAGAATAAAAATGGGGACTACTTGATTTTTCAAAAATACATTCGCTCATCAAAATTTACAAAATATTCCTAACATTTCCCCTTTTTGATGATGCTGAAACTTATACCCAAGTCATTTTGGCTTTGTCAATTTTGAAAAATAATTTCTTTTTATTCGATTTTATTTCGACTAGCCAATTGACGGGTTTGACAAAAATTGAGACTTAGAGATTTTAAAATTGGACGATCCTAAACGTATACTTGAGAATTTGATCGTGGGGTATTTAATTTTTTTAGCTTGAATTTTTTCTTCCCCCTAAATTTTATATTCTCATTTTATACGTGTTACAATATTAATTCTAAAGTCCAAATTAAAA
>NW_017618957.1:0-24179 GCF_001879475.1 Ipomoea nil | reverse complement strand
GTATACAATCCACAATAGGCAAGACAGATAAAGCTGAGCACAATTAATAATCATAACCCGATATAAACAATCCCCAGCATAAATCCCATAGTCACATCCCCCAAGATACTCATAATCACAACTCATCCATATCTCATCACATAGCACACTTTGTTGGCACCACAGGACCAATCGCATGCCCATACATGAGGGTCAGCGCATATAGCTCTGACACGGCCCTGCAGCACCCTGCCCGGTATCGCAACAACGGAGGGGTCGATCGCAACCGACCGATGAACCGCAGCTCATCATAATGTTTGATCGCAACCAAACAGTGGACCGCAGCCCAAGAGTATGTCATCTGACCGCAGCAAGGAAAGTATGAACCGCAGCTCATGTAGAAACGTTTGATCGCAACCAAACGGTGGACCGCAGCCCAAGAGTATGTCATCTACCGTAGCCAGCTTCTGAACCACAGCTCAGGAATAACCAATCCGATCGCAACCGAATTGGGGTATCATGCACACATAAACACATAGCAAGCACATGCAACCCACATTAACACATTGGAAGGGGGGAGAAAGCGTATAACGAAACCTATGCGTGATCCTTCACATACTAAGAATGGTCCTAAGGGGTTCATACTTCATCCACCTAGGTCAACGGATACCAATTCAACTAGCATGCAATATATAAGACTCATTAACCTACGAACGGTACCCGAAACATCAAACTAGACACGGCACGATGAACGGAGTCCGTTGGGACACCACGGGGATCGGGGATACATCAAACGGGGAAGCCGGGGTCCCGAATGGGGAGATTTCCAGTGGGTAGCCGGTGGGGGGGGGCCACCCGCCGGCTGCCCGCGGTAAACACTGTTCCGGGCAGCGGTCGCCGGCGGGCAGCTGCCCCCCGCCGGCTGCCCGCTGCCGGAGAAGCCCCTTCTGGCCGCGGGTAGGTGGCGGGTCCCCTACCCCCACTGACTCTTTATACACAAAACGCCCTGGGAACCATTGTGGAACCCGAAACCATGCTTAGACACTTTACAACGCAATTAACGATCAACACGTAGACAATTAACGGATCAAATACGAGAAACGTACGGCACATAACCTATCATGCTTTTCAAACATAATTGACACCCAAAGATGCGATTTCCCCACCCAATACACTAAGAATAATATCATACATACGATACAACCTAGGGTTCTAATCACTTTTATACCAACAAGAATACGATTCGTCTTCTAATTACAAGATTCGGTAAGAATATCACATAAGCATCAAGAACATCAACGAGCATCAAGAACGCCAACAAGAACATCAACCTAGGGTTCTAATTACTTTTACATCAACAAGAATACGGTTCGTCTTCTAATTACAAGATTCGGTAAGAATATCACATAAGCATCAAGAACATCACACGAGCATCAAGAACGCCAACAAGAACATCAACTAGGGTTCTAATTACTTTTTCATCAACAAGAATACGGTTCGTCTTCTAATTACAAGATTCGGTACAAGTAACACATAAGCATCAAGAACCCATACAATTATCAAGAACACCATATAATCATCAAGAACTCCACATAATCGTTAAGAACACCATAGTTATCAAGAATCTCCCGATATCAAGATCACCCATGGAATTATCCCATCAATCATCAATAATAACATCACAAATCATCAAATACACAATAATATGGGAAATCCTACGGGGGAAATCATAGCTATGAAAATAAGTTTTGTTGAGACATGGGTTACCTCTTAGCCTTAATTAATTCCTTGGCTGCGAAGGATCTTTCTTTAAGCTTTCTTGCTTTCTTGATTTCTTCTAAGGGGATTCTTGGAGCTCTTTTGGGTGGTGGGCGTTATTCTTGTGGTGGGTATTCTAAGTGCCTCCTTGTGTTCCCTATTTATATATCTAAGAGTCTTACTTAGGCCTAATTACTATAGGTTTGCTAACTCTATTTCTTTTGGGATTAAGGATTGGGTTTTAGGGATAAGGGCCCATGGACTATGGTGGGCCTCCCTAATTAATTATTGTGATTTAATTCTTTCTTTTCGGTAATTAGTTAAGTGATTAATTGGTTTTAGGGATCGTAACACGGGTGTTACATAGGGAGGCAACCATTCACACTGACCACCCTTCCTAACCAAGATCCAACTCAATACCATCCCGTAAGGCAAACTCTTCCGTTTTGTGATCTCGGCAGAAACATGGTGTTGCAAAAAGCAGGCAAGTTGAACTTAACCATGTTCTTGAGACAGAAGGCAAAAGTGCACTCCAACTTACCCAACAACTTGCTCTTGTTATTGTTCGGCAACAAATAGTCCGACACCAACATCACCAAAATCCTTTGCTCTGGCAGTCAAACCACTTCTTCTCCGGCCTTGATGCTTGAGTGAAACCACTCGTACGGCCTAACAAGTAGCTCAAGTAGTCACGGTACCCCATGGTATCCGTACTAATCCAAGAATGACCACTATACTAAGCCACTCCGTAGCAGTCAAACTCAAAAGATGAGCTAGCCTCTTTTCCGAAAGAACAACCTTCACACCTCTCACTTTAGAAGTGATCTCAAGCTTATCACTCTCCTTTGTCACAACCATGTGACGATAAAACTCTTTAACCAAACTCGGGTAAGTCTCGGCCTTATGGTGAGAAACCCACCCAACAAGCCCTGGAATCTAAGCATATCCAACAAGGAACTAGAAAAAGATTCCGGGTCAAAAGCTTACCTTCAAGGACAAGGTAGTGGGTATCCACCCATTCCGCTTTTCTAGCCAAGCTTGATCTTCTAGGCATGGTAAGAGATGACCCAAAGCTCAACAAAATAAAGCCCACAACTTCTTCTTCACACTCACGTTGCCTCTCTCTCTCTCTCTCTCTCGAGCTCTCTCTCTCTCTCTCTCTCTCTCTCTCTCTCAAGCTCTCTCTCTCTCGCGCGGCTGCTCTCGGCGACGCGGCGCACAGCAGGTCGCGGCGGCGGCTCCGACGAACAGCGACGGCGGCGGTTCGATGGTGGTGGGGCGACGGGTTGGGTGGTGGTGGAGCTACGGGTTGGGGATGGGGTTTAGGGGTTCTCACGGTAGGAAGGAGAAAAGAAGAAGAAGAGAGAATTTGGGACTTTAGGGATTTGGGAGAAATTGGAAAAAGATGATTTAATTTGGGGATTTTGGGTAAAGTGGGAATTTATGTTTTGATGGAATTAAAATTGGATAAGTTCAAAGAAAGACAAATGGCTTAAGTGGTTTAGAAGTTGGGTTGGTAAAGAATAGGCTTGGGTTCAAAACTCAAGGGTTATAATTAAACATTAAGCTTGATATTTTTTTTATAAGATACCCAAGAAGGAATTTTGACCTGAATTGGCTATCTCCAAATCCAAGAATACTTGAAGAATTTGGGAAGTTCACAAGGAAATTGTTGTAAGAACAACCAAGGTTAGGGATTGTAGAATTGGTCTAAGTACAAAGCATTCCACAGATAGATGACTAACTTCACAACGAGACTTATGTGCCAACTAAGGAAGTCACTTAGCGAGAAAAGTCTACACTAAGCTCCAAAAGAATTGCTATCAAGGAAAAACATGCCAAGGATTGCCAAGCAAAAGACAACTACGAAACACAAGATAACACTCAAGACAACAACGAACACGATGATCACGGGAAAAACAAGGATAGGCTAGAGGAAAGGGTTACCTGCCAACTCTTCCTCCACCAAGCCCTCCGACTCAGCCTGTGAACGCGTCATCACGAAGACCCTCCCAGGTGGCCTAGCTCCAACTACTCCGCGACCCGAGCTAACTCCCGATGCTCCTCCGGCTCCCGGGGGTGGCGGCAACGCTCTCTGACCGGCTAGCTGAGGACACTCCGCGATCTTGTGACCTCGATCTCCGCAACGGAAACACTTAAACGCCTGGCTAGGACAAACTTGGCCCGCGTGCACCTTCCCACATCTTCGGCACGGAAACAACTTAGCTTGGTCCCCTTGCTCCATCATTTTAGGTCCTTGAGATGAAGATGACACCTGCTTGGCCTGGAAACCCGGTCTTGGCTTCTTAAAGGTAGAAGAACCTCCGCCCTCAGTCCTCTTCCTAGCTTGCTCGTACGATCCTCTTTGAAGCTGCTGCACGCGAAACAGATCGGCGGCACACACGTAAGCGTCCTTAAGAGAACTCGGCCTACTCACAGTCAAAACTTTTCGCGCCTCATAGTTCAGACCGGCCACGAATTTCTCGACTTTAGCGAGTTCTGTAGGCACGAGCATCCTCGCAAAACGTGCCAACTCCAAGAACCTCTTGTGGTATTCAACCACAGACATGGAGCCTTGTTGCAGGTGGAGGAACTCTTCATACATGGCAGCGCGCACATGTGCTGGGTAGAACCTCTCGTGCATTCTGTCCTTGAGCGCGGTCCAGTCGAACTCGGGTTCTTCAAGAAAAGCCGGACCTTCATGGACACACCACAAATCCGCTTCTTGGCAAAAGTAAAACTTTGCCAGCTCCACTTTCCTTTCTTCGGGGCAGCCCACAACGGTAAAGATCTTGTCAAACACCCTTAGCCACTCTTCTAAGACTACCGGGTCTTCCTCGCCGGCGAAGGTTGGCGGCCGATGTCCCAACACTAAACGTCCGACATCACGGTGCCCAGCAGGAGGAGGAGGCGGCACAGCGTGATTGTTGTTCAACAAAGATTCACTGTATGTCTGCATGGTCTGTGTCAGCTGGTGGAGGTTCTGAGCGAGCTGCTCATTGGTTGGGGTCTCCGGGGTGCGTGCGCGAGGACGAGGAGGCATCGCACTTCTACAACAACAACATGATTACGAAAAGATAGCAAACAAGCAAAGAACAGAAAGCAACACACAGCTCACCGCGCAACCTAGAGTCCTAAGGCTAACACTTAGCATCTTAAGGGTCGCTTAGAGGTCTCAAAACACACTTAACCACTTAGAAAGTCTAGACTTAACTCTTCCTAGGCTCAAACCTAGGCTCTGATACCAACTGTAACACCCCACCCCCCAAACAAGGTATAATAAAAGCCTTAACGCATGCAGATAACGTAACAAAACACTAGCACAGCGGAAGAAAAATGATAACCGGATAACATAGAATCCAAACGGGGGTGTTATGCCACGCTTATCAACATGATAAACGCTATGGCCAAATCTGCATGGTTTACATCTATCCAAAAACTCATAAGTCTAAAAACCAAATCGGCTCACAGGCCGTACAACAAGGGAAAAATACTACACTATCGGGCACTAGACATCGCGCTCGACTAGACATCACCTGTAAGAACACAAAGATAAACATGGGACGGTGCCCGGTCAGCGAATAATGCTGGTAACCCACCAATACATGTGAAATAACATACATAAGTAAGGTATAAGGTGTAAAACCATTTTTGAAATGGAATACATATATATATAAGTGTAAAACCAAGAGTCAAAGCCAACATAAGACTCAACTATCTCACAAGCAACACGGGAACACATCCCAAGACCACAAGAACAACACGACTCACCAAAGAGTCAAGGCATGATCTATCATCACTCAATAGATCAAAACCCGACAAGTACAACGCGAAAGAATAAGACGCACACAACCGGCAACACATGCCAAGGCCACACATGCCTTTGTGACTACACAGGTCACAAGAGAAGAACACACAACACCGGCTACAATAGCCCTCGTGACATCACCCATCACGAGTTGGTATGCCTGCCTTATGCCCTGTTCCAACCTTATGGCTACCCCCAACCTTGTATCTTCATTCCAACCATTACCTCCAGGACCCGAAGTACTTCTTAGTCCAACATTTTCCCTCCTGGGACTGTCGTCCCCCACCAACAAACCACCAACAAAACCACCAATTTCATAGTACACAAGGTACCGTTCACACACATGGCGACACACGCCTTACCCAAGAAAATACGTGAACCTGACACACAGGTCACACCTCCATAATCACGTCATGGCCACCACGAGGACCGCTGCAATACTGTTGGTCCCGAAAGGGTGGCAAGAAGTCTAGAGGGGGGGGTGAATAAACTTCTCTAACTTTTTAAACTTTCTTCTAAAACACACAAGGCAAATAACACTTTGGTAATTTCAACTCTAAGTAACAAGCATCAACAAGATAAACAACTTAGTGTGTGCAGCGGAATAAGTAGCGGTAAAGTGTTATGCTTAATAGTGCGGTGCTCAAAGAGATATTCTAAACATGCAACACGTTAGAAATACTTGATATGGTTCAAGGATGATGTGCGCAAAGTTTGGCTTGCATGCAAACGTGGGAACTATCAAACCCAGACAGATAAAGATATGCGATAAATCGTAATCGGGTTAGTTCGCAGTTAGAATAAGCATGCACAAAATATATGAGCAGTATGTAAATAGAGAGAGAGATTTATAGTGGTTCAGAGGTGGTGTAATCCTCCTAATCCACTCTTCTCCTTTCACTTCAAGGAGGAAATTCACTATTCTTCGATCACCAAGATACAATAGTGAATAAGTGTCCACCGACACTTCTCCGAGTGCTTCGCACAAAGCTACACTCCTCCAAGGTTTTTCTGAAGCTCCTCTTGTTACTCCGCCTTCCCGAGTACTTCGCACCAAGCTGTACTCCTACACCACGAGAACTACGCACAAAGCTACGTCCTCACAGGGTTTTCACAAGCTCCTCTTGTTACTCTACCCTTTACACCGAGTGCTACGCACAAAGCTACACTCAACCAGGGTTTTTCACTCTCTCTAGTTACTCCGCCCTCTTTCTACACTCAGTAGAGAAAATCTACAAAGAGATAAAAAATTTTCTCTCCCTCAGACTTGAATGTAATTCTATGAAGCTCTGTTTTCCCCCTTTTCGGCTAATAAAGAAAATATAGCTTGTATCTTTTGCTTGTATGTCTTATCCGTTGTTCAAGTTGTTGAATTGCTCTATCACTTGGGGTTGTTATCTCTGCTTGTCTTCAAGTCTGGTTGGACAATTTATAGCTAGTGAAAGCTATTTGCCCGTTGATCAACTTTCGATCTCGATCGTCCATTTTGAATTGTAGTTGATCAAAAGATATTGTCAACTTGATCTGAAATATTAGGTAGATGTCATTTCTCCTTTTGTCAGATGATTTGAATAATTTGCCCGTTGCCGTGTCTTGAATTTTGTAGCCTCCAAAATTTGAATAAGTTCGGCGCGACAAGCTTGATATTTCTTGTTTTTCATAAATGTTCTGACATGTCAAGTTGATCAAATAATTTATCTGCTGATTCTTGCTTGAGTATAAAATAATTTTTCCGCGAATCAGCCTTCTTCGAGCGTCTCCGGTTCCACCGTAAAAACGTGATGTTCAAATGAAAATATATCAGATATTTTCTCCTTCGTGATTCTAACAAAAATGATATACTGGAACCTCTGTAAAAACTTCATAGTTGTCCATGGTGAGATGCTCTGTTTCAAATTTAAGCTTGGTCCACCATACTGGGCGTGTTTATAGCTTGTGAGACTTGTGCATTTTACTTAGTCTCCATACTCTTAGCTAGTCTTCAGCTAGTCTCCAATATATTAAAGCTAGTCTCCCATACGGTCTAATATACTTGAGCTAGTCTCCCATACGGTGGAGGTTAGTCTCTCATACGGTCCAAGCTAGTCTCCCAAGTATGTTAAAAATTCTTCACTTAAGATTTGAACTTAGGATCATTTGGCATAGCTCACACGTGTTTCTTCCAACTCCTCTAGCATAGTTCTTGGTGACTTATCTGCATCATAATTTTGTTAAGCTATAATCCCGCTTATCATCTAAAATCAACTTGTGATTTTCCAGACTTGTACATGGGTTGCATGATATGGGTGCACCATACTCTGTAGACTTAAACTGACTCAAATAGAATAAAAATGGGGACTACTTGATTTTTCAAAAATACATTCGGCTCATCAAAATTTACAAAATATTCCTAACAGTTTCCCCCTTTTTGATGATGCTGAAACTTATACCCAAGTCATTTTGGCTTTGTCAATTTTGAAAAATAATTTCTTTTTATTCGATTTTATTTCGACTAGCCAATTGACGGGTTTGACAAAAATTGAGACTTAGAGATTTTAAAATTGGACGATCCTAAACGTATACTTGAGAATTTGATCGTGGGGTATTTAATTTTCTTTTTGCTTGAATTTTTCTTCCCCTAAATTTTATATTCTCATTTTATACGTGTTACAATATTAATTCTAAGTCCAAATTAAAACCTTGTGACATAAAAACACAAAATAAATAAATTAACTAAGACATATACTAGTATGGTACGAAATATTGTCACCATGCAATTTCAACCCATTTTAGCTTAGCATAGATATGATATCAAAGAGTAATGTGCTAGCTAAAATAATTTATACACCAAAAATTGATTTGTCAATCGAAATTTTTTACCTCCCTCTCAACTTTGCATTGATGTATGCCCGTAGCTTCTTGAAGTCATCTTCGTAGCTCTTGTTTTGGTACGGGGCAGTCACTTGTCCAATGATGTAGTAGCCGTAGGCTTCTCTTATATTTTCTCCTCTCAACACGCCGGCTTCGTGCCAAGTAATGCACTCATCAAATGTTCGGCCATCGCTCATTTGCTCACTTCGGTGTCCGAACTCCGTTTGAAGCTCTTGCAATTTTTGTATCCTCGTGGCAATTGGCTTCGGCATAGGTGCAATCGGCGTAGGTGGAAACACACCTTGAGGAGTTGAGCTTGAGCTAGGACAAGTACCTCTAAGATAGTCTATCATGCTCCCTCGGCTTCTAGGTGTTGTTGACGGTCGGACAAGTTCCACAAGTGGTCCTCTTGGTCGTGGAGCCCTCGGTTGGGATGACGCATAAGCATAGGCTTGTGGTACAAAATGACTTGCCAATCCTTCCTCCTTTTCGGCAGCATTGATGAACCTTTGAAAGCTGTCGGTGGAAGAATTTTGCTTGTCACGAACTCCTTCAAGTAGATCCAAGTTGATACGGGATTGTTGTAGAAGGCCATTCACTTGTTGCTCCAAAAGTTTAAGCCTTGAAGTTGTTTCGCACCCAAACTTTCCCATTTCAACAAACAATTTGATCACTTCATTTTTCAATTCTCCCTTGGCCGAGTCAATTTCATTTTTCAATAGGCCTTGCCTATTGAACAATTGCACAACACGGTCCACCATGTCCTTGTGGTAGCCATCAAGCTTGTTATCCATTGCATCCACCTTGGTGTTTAATCCTCCCGTAGACTCTTGAAGAATTGCTTTGACATCCCCAACAATTTCTTCCCTTAAGGCTTGAGCATTGAACGTGGGTTCACTTTGTACGGGTGGTGTTGGATTCGGCAATGGGTGTGCAAAATCATCTTGCGGTGTGATGATCATTGTGTCAACAAGATTAGGTTCGGCTTCCTCGGTGTTGTAGCAAATCATCAATGTATTTCGGTTCCTTGGATGGTGTTGATCATAAAACTCATAGCAAGGTGGCAAAGTAGGCAAATTCCTTATCTCATCCAAATTTAAAGAAACCCCTTGACTTGGTGCATTTTCATCTTCACGAATAGACTCCGTAACCTCCGTGACGGGATGTGGAAAACAAGACTCAAAACTCAAATTTTCATCCCCGACATTTGCAGGATACGGATCAATCTCCGGGAGCCCTACATCATCATTCCTCACCAAAGATCCCTCTCCGGGTCCTCTTCGGCTATCCTCCAAAGACAAAACGGTTGCCCGGCAAATATCATTTGCGTCAAATACACCTATAGGCACTTCGGATGTGGCTTCAACTAGGACACTTTTCTCGGTTCTCTTCTTCCTTGCAAGCTTAGTCAAGAAGCATGAATTAATCACCGAAAGACGGGTAGCTCTAGCAAGGTCACGTGAGCCTATCCAATTCAACACCAATTCTTATCTTTCCAATGTATTTGGCCCTAATGTTTCGGCCAACATGCTATGGTCTCCTAATCTCCATGCTCTCCATTCTAGTGCTCTTTTATACTCCTCCAAAAGTGCACTATCCGCCCCAATTGTTGATATCTCATCATCTCTTCCAACTTCAACTAAGTCACTCACACCAACATCAACTTCCATTCTATTTGCCTCAACAAACCCGTGGCTCTCAAGGATAATTGGGTTCGGATTTTGAGTGGTTAAGGGTCTTGAGATTGGGTGGCTTGATTGTTCTTCGTTGGATCGAACGGCATGGGTGTTTGATCCTTCATGGCTAGGTTCTCGGATATATTGTTTAAGATTTTGGAAGGGGTTGGGCAATTTTCTTTTTCGGGTGGGTTTTGGTAGGCTTGTGGGTAAGGTAGGATTTTTAGGTTCATTGGAGTTGGGTGGCCGAAAGAGGTAGCTATGGTTTGTAATATGTTTGGCTTTGGTAAGGGTGACATTTTTGGTTCTCAAAATCTCACCAACGGCAAACCCGTAACCTATCTCTTGTTGAAACCATCCATCCACCAAAGGCTTGGCCTTCCTTATAGACTCACACAACCTTCCAAACATAAATGCACCCCAATCCACACAAACATTGTTCAAAATAATGTCCATAATCAACAATTTTTCTTTTGACAACTTGTCACGGCAATGATACCGGGATTCTACACATTTATGAACAATATCCAACAACAATCCATAATTCTTTTTTAAATCTCTCTTGTTGCCATTAACCTTCGGAGATAGCGGTGCATTTGCATCGCGTACCTCGGCCCAAATGGCATTAATATCATGCACATGATTTTCTACCCTCAAACTCGATTCAACAAGATTAAACATCCTCCCAAAATCATCGAGATTAATTTCTACATCAACACCTTTGATCATAGAAATAATTGAGCCATTTTCTATTCTAGCATTCATGTAAAATTCGGTCACCTCATCTTTATAGAAACCAACATATCTAAAAGTGCAAAAATTTAACAACCCACAAGATTCGAGAGAGTTGATAATTTTTACCCCAATAGATTTGTCCTCCACTTGCTTGTTAAAGTCGGTGACATCAAGAATCATCCCGCTTAGTACACGACTAGATTTCTTTGTCCCTCCGGTTGTGAATGACTCCATCTCCACTTGATTAATCTCCATTTGAGTAGAAATAGAATTTAGGAATTTTTGGGTGAAAGATTGATGTTTCGGCAGTGACGTCCGAAATAGGATAGAAGGAATGGGTTTTTGGATTGTGAGGTTATTTGGGTAGGATTTTGGGTTTGGGTGATGGATTTTTGTGTGTAGAAGATTTTTGTGTAGAAAATTTAGAGTGGGTGTTAGAGCATTGAGAGATTTTGGCTTTCTTCTTGTGCTATGTTTCCGGCCGGCGAGAGAGAAGGAGGAAGAAGACTTTGAGTTCTTCTAGATTTCCAATTCTACCCGTTAGAATTGAGGGAGAAGGGTGAGAAATTACTCTTTTGCCCTCTAGTGGGTAGAGAGAGAGTATTAATCTCTTTGAGGATAAATTTGACCTTCCACATGATTTAAATTTGCCAGCTCAGATTTATATACTCCATTTGTGAGTACATGGCGCCAAAAATTGTGCTTCAAATAACCGCCAACCTGGAGCAAATCAAATAAAAAAAAATCTCGAAAATAATCTATTAGACCAATAAATATACTCCAGATAAATATTATTATTTCAATTTCATATTTCAATAAAGCTGATTTTCTGAAAAAAAAAAACCTGATAAAAATAAATTGATCAGACAGATACCTAATATCTGAAAAGAAATTTCAAGTTCCCAAATCATTTAAAACATTTGACTTTCTAAAAATTGGCCTAACTTTTTGACTTTTGATTTTCCAAATTTGGTAAGCATTCATCAGAAAATCTATTCTTACACAAACTCAATTAGACATGCAAATATCTAAATTCCCCCTAAATATATACAATTTCATCAAAATTAACCTAATTGAAAAAAATTGTTCCCCCTAAATTACATACTAATCTCAAATTAATTTAATTAAACACATTTAGCAAACAAATTACACAAATCAATTATGCTAAAACGTGACAAATTAAATAGACATACGTATCGCATATATAAATTGCAAATTTAGGTACGCAGATTACGTAAGATAAAATTATAACACATAAATTTTACGAAAACATGTACACAATTAAACATATATCATACGTACATGCCAATTTAAATTAAAGCACATAGGTCACATAAATTACATGTAATATACACAGTACGTATCAAAAATTAACAAAAATTAAGAGTTAAGGAATTGCTTAGCTCATTTCGATCATTCCCATTTCCTGCCTTAGAGTTGCAAAACGAGACTCACACAACGGCTTTGTGAGAATGTCGGCAATTTGATTCTCCGTGGGAACATGATCGATTTTCAAATCTTTCTTTTCGACGTGGTCTCGGATAAAATGGTGTCGAACGTCGATATGCTTGGTTTGCGAATGAAGCACCGGATTTTGGGTTATGGCGATTGCACTTGTATTGTCGCATAAAATGCTAACATTTTCGCACTTAATCCCATAGTCCAATAATTGTTGCTTCATCCACAAGATTTGTGCACAACAACTCCCAGCTGCAATATATTCGGCTTCGGCAGTGCTCGTAGCTATGGAGTTTTGCTTTTTGCTGAACCAAGAGACCAATCTTCCCCCTAAGAACTGGCATGTCCCTGAGGTACTTTTTCGGTCTATTTTACAACCTGCAAAATCTGCATCTGAATAACCAGTTAGTGTAAAATCTCCTTCTTTGGGATACCATAATCCCACATTGATTGTTCCTTTGAGATATCGAATTATCTTCTTGGTTGCAATCAAATGACTTTCTTTGGGCTTTGATTGGAATCTTGCACATACGCCAACCGAGTAGGATATGTCCGGTCTGCTTGCGTTTAAGTATAGTAACGATCCAATCATCCCTCGATACATCGTTGGATCGACGTCTTTTCCTTCATCATCTTTATCCAATTTTTGAGATGTACTCATGGGAATTTTGATTGAGGATTTTCCATCTACGCCAAATTTCTTGATAAGATCTCTTGTGTACTTGTCTTGATTTATGAAAATTCCTTCCTCAAGTTGCTTGACTTGCAGTCCCAAAAAGTAATTTAATTCTCCCATCATACTCATCTCGAACCTGTTCTGCATGAGCTTAGAAAATTTCTCACATAAAGATTTATCAGTACTTCCAAAGATAATGTCATCAACATAAATTTGTACTAATAAAATGTGATTATTTTCTTGAATTCTAAAGAGGGTTTTATCGACTAGACCTTTGGTGAATCCACAACTAATTAAGAACATCGACAAGGTGTCATACCAAGCTCGCGGAGCTTGTCATACCAATGCGCCGGTTCCTTTTGTCATTCCATATCGATCGTTTCCACCGAAAACTACTTTTGGTCCTTCGATACTTTTGAACTCAACTAGACTAGCTTTATTGCCGGTCATATGTCGAGAGCAACCGCTATCGAAATACCAAACTTCCTGCAAGAAAGATTAATTATTTTTAGGTACCCATGCTTGATTGGGTCATTTTGTGTTAGTAATTTTTGGCATCCAAATCCACCTAGATCCCACTGATCAAAGAGTAGGTGATTTGTAACCATTAAAGACTCTATAATCATAACGCACTTGCAAATAATGCTTTGGTGCGGGTTGGGAAGCAGATAGTTGCTTGATTCTATGAAAAAGAGCAAATATGGACTTGGTCCATGGTTTGTAATCAAGCGACCAATCTTGTTCTGAGGGATATAATCTCCCAACCCCAATTCTCGGAATTCTTCCCATATTCCTATGAGGTTTTGTTGCACTAGACTCGTTGGTTCTCTTTGGAGATACAAATTTTTGCCTTTTAAAATTTTGTTGCCTATCCGAGATATTAAATTTTTGATTCGGCTTTGCAACATTTTTCTTGGCATTTATTTGATTACCAACTCCTTGTCTCATTGTGCTATACTGACTTTTCACAAATTTTACCACTGGGACTTTATTAATTAAAGTAGTAGTAGAATTAGTCAGTTTCACAGGGGTTTGAGAACATGATGGATCGTAGCCTAGTCCGGCTTTATCTACAGCGGGTTTCTGCATGTTTACCATTTTATCCATTATTTTGGATGAATTTGTAAATAATGCGATTACTTCCCGAAGGTTATGTTCTCGAACCTCTCTAGCTTTGCACTCTTCTTGAAGTCGAACATTTTCGGCTTTCAAATTACTCATTTCGTTTAGAGCATTTAGCAATTTTTGTGACATTTCTTCCTTTTCAAGAATTAACGTATTATTGCGCTCTTTGATTTGAGTATGAGTGGCCATGACTTTTTGACAATCTTCCATAAGACTTTGAAACGATTCTTGAGTCTGGAAAGAAGTGTCAACGGAACTAAAAGAGCTAAAAGAGCTAGATGATACCTCTTCGTCGATTTCATGCACCATATAGCATTCCTCATTTTCGGATGTTTTGCCCACTAGGCATAGTAGCGCCGTATCTTCTTGCGATGAATCACTCTCGTCGCTAGATGATTCTTCAGATTCACTTGCTTCTAACGGATCGCTTATTAGTGCCTTCCCTTTGCCCTTTTTGAATTTCTTTTCTTTGGATTTGTATTCCACCTGTGGAGAATTATTTGAATTTTTGTCCGCCTTGGGGTGTGGACATTCGGCCATAAAATGTCCAGGCTTTCTACAATTGTAACACACGTTTGTGTTATCTTCGACCGGTTCCCTTCTTGATCTTCTATTTTCTCGAAAGAAATTTCCTTGTGGTGATCCTTTGTTCTTTCGCATGAACTTCTTGAATTTCCTAACAAATAAGGAAAATTGTTCGTCAGATAAAAAATCATTATTTCCTACTGACCTTGATGTTGAGGGTTGTTCAGCCATCAATGCGGATGTTCATTCATCACGTTCTTCCTCGACTCGTGTCTTCATTTCGAACTCATACGCCTTAAGATCACTAAAGAGTTTATCCGTAGATAATGTCCTTAGATCTCTATGATCGCGCATTGCGGTCACCTTCATATCCCAATTTGTAGGTAATCCGCGTAACACTTTGAGCGATATTTCCTTCTGGGTAATGGTCTTTCCCAGATCCGTGATCTCTCCAAGAATGTTGATCAATCGAGCTTCCATGTCGGTGATGCTTTCGTTCGGTAGCATTTTGAAATCTTCGAACCTCTTCATGGCAATGGTTAGTTTGTTGTCTTTTTCTTGTTCATCGCCTTCACCGATACTAATGAGAGTACCCCATATTTCTTTTGCTGTGGTGCACTTTCGAATCTTTGGGAATATTGTGTCATCGACCGTTTTGAACAAAATATCCTTCGCAATATTGTCCAAGTTATTTCGCCCTCTATCTTCTTTTGTCCACTCCATTTTTGGCTTTGGAATATATCGTGGAGCATTTGGATCTCGTGGAGTAGCAGTATTAGCTTCCATGATTTGGATAGGACCAGTGGTGATGACTTCCCACATTTCATCATTTAAAGCAGATAAGTGCACCTGCATACGTATTTTCCAATCATCAAATTTATCAAGTGAGAAAAGCAAATTTTGAGCAAGATCCATATCTCTCTTCATTTTGAAGTTTCGAGATCTATCTAGCAGTCAAAATTGACTCAAATAGACAACCGCTCTGATACCACTTGTTGGTCCCGAAAGGGTGGCGAGAAGTCTAGAGGGGGGGTGAATAGACTTCTCTAACTTTTTAAACTTTCTTCTAAAACACACAAGGCAAATAACACTTTGGTAATTTCAACTCTAAGTAACAAGCATCAACAAGATAAACAACTTAGAGTGTGCAGCGGAATAAGTAGCCGTAAAGTGTTATGCTTAATAGTGCGGTGCTCAAAGAGATATTCTAAACATGCAACACGTTAGAAATACTTGATATGGTTCAATGATGATGTGCGCAAAGTTTGGCTTACATGCAAACGTGGGAACTATCAAACCCAGACAGATAAAGATATGCGATAAATCGTAATCGGGTTAGTTCGCTGTTAGAATAAGCATGCACAAAATATATGAGCAGTATGTAAATAGAGAGAGAGATTTATAGTGGTTCAGAGGTGGTGTAATCCTCCTAGTCCACTCTTCTCCTTTCACTGCAAGGAGGAAATTCACTATTCTTCGATCACCCAGATACAATAGTGAATAAGTGTCCACCGACACTTCTCCGAGTGCTTCGCACAAAGCTACACTCCTCCAAGGTTTTTCGCAAGCTCCTCTTGTTACTCCACCTTCCCGAGTACTTCGCACCAAGCTGTACTCCTACACCACGAGAACTACGCACAAAGCTACGTCCTCACAGGGTTTTCACAAGCTCCTCTTGTTACTCTGCCCTTTACACCGAGTGCTACGCACAAAGCTACACTCAACCAGGGTTTTTCACTCTCTCTAGTTACTCCGCCCTCTTTCTACACTCAGTAGAGAAAATCTACAAAGAGATAAAAAATTTTCTCTCCCTCAGACTTGAATGTAATTCTATGAAGCTCTGTTTTCCCCCTTTTCGGCTAATAAAGAAAATATAGCTTGTATCTTTTGCTTGTATGTCTTATCCGTTGTTCAAGTTGTTGAATTGCTCTATCACTTGGGGTTGTTATCTCTGCTTGTCTTCAAGTCTGGTTGGACAATTTATAGCTAGTGAAAGCTATTTGCCCGTTGATCAACTTTCGATCTCGATCGTCCATTTTGAATTGTAGTTGATCAAAAGATATTGTCAACTTGATCTGAAATATTAGGTAGATGTCATTTCTCCTTTTGTCAGATGATTTGAATAATTTGCCCGTTGCCGTGTCTTGAATTTTGTAGCCTCCAAAATTTGAATAAGTTCGGCGCGGCAAGCTTGATATTTCTTGTTCTTCATAAATGTTCTGACATGTCAAGTTGATCAAATAATTTATCTGCTGATTCTTGCTTGAGTATAAAATAATTTCTCCGCGAATCAGCCTTCTTCGAGCGTCTCCGGTTCCACCGTAAAAACGTGATGTTCAGATGAAAATATATCAGATATTTTCTCCTTCGTGATTCTAACAAAAATGATATACTGGAACCTCTGTAAAAACTTCATAGTTGTCCATGGTGAGATGCTCTGTTTCAAATTTAAGCTTGGTCCACCATACTGGGTGTGTTTATAGCTTGTGAGACTTGTGCATTTTACTTAGTCTCCATACTCTTAGCTAGTCTCCAATTAGCTAGTTGAGATTCAAACTTAGGATCATTTGGCATAGCTCACACGCGTTTCTTCCAACTCCTCTAGCATGGTTCTTGGTGACTTATCCGCATCATAATTGTGTTAAGCTATAATCCCGCTTAACATCTAAATTCCAGACTTGTACATGGGTTGCATGATATGGGTGCACCATACTCTGTAGACTTAAACTGACTCAAATAGAATAAAAATGGGGACTACTTGATTTTTCAAAAATACATTCGGCTCATCAAAATTTACAAAATATTCCTAACAAATACCTTGGTGACTAGTGTCCAATACCACTAATCGTGCTATCCAGGTAAAGCCACACACGCATCACACCACAGTAGGAATCAATCAACGGATTACAACGAAGGTATGAAACATACTCAATCAAGGAATGGGTCACAGCCCAACAACAACAACGATGGATAACACAAGTTGTCATCAACCAATTGGAAGGTACAAACAACACACACGCTAGCATTTCGACACCGAACTAGCATGCTTATCAACGGGGAAACCAAAGATAGTTCCGAGGAACACACAAGACACTTCACGGTCCAACGAAACACAATGTTGAACACTTAGCACGATTCAAGACACCAAAGTCCTACATGGATACCTACCATATAGTTCTATACATACGAAACATCAAGAAGACACTCAAATAGTTCCACAAAAGAACAACGGGAAGTCAAAAGACCAAATACCGAGTCAAAAGAATCACGAGGAACAAATCCCATCACAACACCACTGTTTTCCCCGCGGGTAGACCCACGGGTAGGCCGCTACCCGTGGTTCCGCCCGCGGGTACACACCCACGAGGCCAATGTACCTGCGGGTGGGCGGCGGGTAGGGCTCTGCCCGTCGTTCCGCCCGCGGGTACATCCCTGTGTCCAAAATAATCCCTTCTGGGATTTTCAACTCCAAGTTCAAATTCAAGTCCAAAACATGCCAAATCTTACCCAATACAACAAAATGACTTGAATCATAGGAAATGACAAGCAATGGCACAAAGGAACCCTAAACACAAGCTCTAGATATGCATTTTCACAAGACAAATGCATAAACACTCACATTTCATAGAAAAACACAAGTAGAATCCAAGAAATCACATATAGGTAAGCAAAATAGGTTTTGTAGAGAATGGGTTACCTCTTGTAGACGAAAAGACTTCACTTTACACTTCAACAAGCTCCCCACAAGGCTTACTTTCCAAACCTACTTCAAGAACAAACCAAAAGATCATAAAGATCCTACTTTTAAGAAAAAGACATCTAAGATGGAACCAAAAACACAAGATGGACTTAGATCTTACCCTCCTAGATGCCCAAATAGGTGAAAGTTTGAATCTTGGAAGCAAATCTTGAAGTCTTGGCAAGGTCTAAACTTAGCTTGGAGGAAAAGCTACTCACCTTTCTAGAGAGAAGGTAGAGCTAATGTTTTAGAAAGTGTAAGGGGTGAAATGAAGATGTCTTCTAGGTTAGGTTACAATACTAACACTTGGTGAAAGGTCAAGAATGCCCTTACTAACATTTAGAAAGTGTAAGGAACAAGGGAACACCCTTCAAATGCTAGTCCTCAAGTATTAAAAATCAAGATTTTAGGAATTAATTCCTCAATTGAAATATGATTAATTACTCAATTAATCCATGGATCGAATGCGGATTTTTGGGGTGTCACACTCGATACTTGTAATTGGGATCTACGATGATGCAATTTTCTGCCTCAGGAGGTCCACCACATATCATGCACCATGAGGGTTGTGGAGTATGTGGTGTGCATCTTTGATAAGTGGTTTGACTCATGTTGGCACAAAATCCTTGAGTAGGTTGTTGAGGGATATGGTTGGTGGGGTTGAGCAAGTAACAATTTTCCACAAAGTGATTCCCACCACAAAATGAGCACCATTGGGGTTGTGATACGAACGCTTGAGATGAGCTTTCTTGAAAATATCCTTGTATATAGTTGGCAAATTTGAGAAAGGGAATTGTTGTTCTATTCCTCCATATTCCCGATTCGTATTCCAACTCATCTCATAACCCTGAGAATGAGGGTAGAACAGTGGCATGGTTCCTTGAAATTCATATACATCCATAAACTAAAAAAAAATTGTTAATATAAAAAAAATAAAAATGGATTAGTCTCCTAAAATAAAGTTTTCACTAATGTTAACACTAAAACGCCACTTCCCCAGCAACGGCGCCAATTTGATGCGTAGTATATTTGCAAACAAATAATATTCGGAGTACGAGTAATCGATCCACAGGGAAGTGGTTGTATCAAGCACTAGTTACTAATTTATTCATTACAGCTAATCCTAACAATTGTTTAGATGATTAATTTGCATAAACTAAATAAAATAAAGCAGAGATTCAGGATTTTGAAATCAATTAGAGAGAAGATGAGATTCCTGGGATTCAAGTATTTAATCACCTAGTGCCAAATCTTAAGGACAATATTAAAATTTGGGTTTAACAAGTGTGAGGATGCAAGGTGGTATAGATCTACTCTCGTAGTCACTAACACTAGTAAATTTACACTTTTGTGGCTTAAACACTAAATAAAACAAGATCAAGCATAAAAAATTCCTAACTACTACCATCTCTCGATGCGCAATAGTCAAGAATTAAACTCCCTAACAAAATTACTCTTTCTCAAGGTGCAACAGTTAGGTGCAATTGTGTGTGCCCAAAGTTATGCCCAACTGTTGAGATATTTGATGATATTAATCATCTATATTAATAGTCATGTGTCTCTTGGGTTTTCCATACGTCTCTTAAGTTTCCCATATGTCTCTTGGGTTTTCCATGTGTCTCTTTGTTTTCTCATTTGTATTTATTTTTCATCATCTTGTTAGCACTATATATACAAGTGCTTGTATTGAAGTTGACACAAGACACAATATATTAGTTTTTCCTCTTCTTCTTGTTTATTTGTATTCTACATGGTATCAGTCGCCAAGGTTTATACCTGCGCATACACTCATCAATGACTGATGACGAGCAGCCGCAGGCATTAACATGGCTGATTAGTGGTACAGAGATTTTTGATGATCAATTGAATGGTAAATTTGATCCACGGTTGTAGATAATTGACACAGGGGCTTCTCGCCACGTTACTGGTGATTCCACTCGAATGACTGATGCAAAAGATATATTTCATTGCCCTGTTGGTTTACCCAACGAAAAAACAGTGGTTGCAACTCGAGAAGGCTCGGTTCGATTAACCGACAAAATTGTTCTTAATCATGTCCTTTATGTTCCGTCTTTAAGTTGCAATCTTATTTCTGTTTCTCAGTTAAATGATGCTATGCATAGCAATGTCCACATTAACTCTTATATGTGTGCTATACAGGACCAATCGGGGGAACTGATTGGAACGGGTGTTAGACGGGATGGACTTTACTACTTCAAGGAATCGATTCAGTGCAACATCCTACAGTAAATGGTGTGACAAGTTCAGTCAATCTTTGGCATCAACGAATGGGTCATCCATCTGAAAAAGTGGTAAAACTACTTCCGTCTGTTGGCACTACTGTGGGAAGTTTTAATAAAGCTTGTGAGGTTTGTTTTCGTGCTAAGCAACCTAGAGATAAGTTTCCTTTGAGTAATAACAGAGCATCTCGAATATTTGAGAAAATACATTGTGATTTGTGGGGTCCTTACAAACATCAATCCACTTGTGGTGCACGTTATTTCTTGACTATAATAGATGATTATTCGCGAGCAGTTTGGATTTATTTGATGACGGATAAAACTGAGGTTTTTAAAATGTTCTTGTGTTTTGTGGCTATGATTGATAGACAATTCTCTCAATCAATCAAAGTCGTTCAGAGTGACAACGGTACTGAATTCAATTGCTTGTGTGATTTTTTTTCTGATACTGGAATTCTATTTCAAACTTCCTGTGTGGGAACTCCTCAACAAAATGGTAGGGTTGAGCGGAAACATAAACATATTCTCAATGTAGCAAGAGCTTTGAGATTCCAAGCCAATTTGCCAATTTATTTTTGGGGAGAATGTGTTCTTGCGGCCACACATCCTATAAATTGGACACCAACACCGTTGCTTGGTAACAAATCTCATTATGAAATTCTTTTTGGTAGTCCTCCATCTTACAACACAATTCGTGTTTTGGGTGTCTTTGCTTTGCCCACAATCAAAAAGCAAAAGGAGAAAAATTTGCTAGCAAGAGTCGAAAGTGCATCTTTGTGGGATATCCATTTGGGAAAAAGGGTTGGAAGCTGTTTGATCTTGACACCAAAGAATTTTTTGGTCTTGTTGGTCCCAAAAGAGGTAAGGTGAAAGTCTAGAGGGGGGGGGGGGGGGGTGAATAGACTTTAAAACTTTTTCGCACAGCACAACAATTGCTAAGCCAGAGATAAACCAAAACTCTTAACTAGATTGTTAGAGTATGGTGCACAGCGGAAATAAATAAACATAAAGTGTGTGTGAGATTGTGTGAGCAGTATATCTCGTGTAGAGCAAATATGTAAAGAGCAGTAAGTAAAGAAAGCAGTAAAGAACACAAGACAATTATAGTGGTTCGCGAGGTGGTGTAATCCTCCTACTCCACTTGCTCTTATCTCCAAGAGCAATTCACTATATCTACCACTCCTTGGTTCCAAGATACAATGAATTTCCGTGATCTAGTGCTTTGATCACAAAGCCCGCACAAATCACGCCCAGTGACACCACACTGCTGCTTCGGGTTTCACGTCGCCACGCTACTATCCAAGGATTTCACGACTCCGCGTTACTTTCCCCCGGTCTTCCACACTCCGATAGAAACGTATCCCGTGATCTAGTGCTTTGATCACAAAGCCCGCACTAATCACGCCCAGTGCCTCCGACACTGCTGCTTCGGATCTCACAGCTCCGTGTGACAATCTAGGATTTCACAGCTCCGTGCGACTTTCCTCCCTTCTCTTGTTTTGCTCCAAAACAAGTGTTGTCTTGCTTCCAACTTCTGAGACTCTGTAGATGTTCTTCAATGATGCGTAGGTCTCTTTGATGAAGATAAACACTCTGGAATGATTTCTCTTGATAGCTCTGAGTGTTTTCTCTCTTTGAATATATCAAGTAAAGCACTTGATATTTTTGCTCTGTTTTGCTCTGTTTAAGAACTCTCAGAATATTTTTCTCTTGAAGCTCTCTGAGTTCTTTTTCTTTTCTCACTTCTCACTTGAAGATTTTTGGTATGCTCTGTACCAAATGAGATTTTTTGCTCTATGCTCTTTTAAGCTTAATTGCTCTATTCGATCTCCTTGATGAGTTCGAATTTTCTGCTCTCTTATTCGTGAGTTCGTTGTCTGCTCTATCTTCAAGTCTTCATATCTTCATCATTTTATAGCTGGTAATGAGAATCGGTCCGTTGGAAAGAGACGCTCTCATTTTTGAAATCTTATATCTTTTGTCAGAGATCTTATCTTATCTTCTGCAAAGATGTCAGAAAGGATAAGCTAGCCGTTGTTAGAGCTTCATCTCCATGTAAATGGTTTCCCAAACTTCATCTGATATTCCTCTGGTTTAACGTTGAGTGGGAATATCTGGGTGTAGAACGGCTTCTCTGATCAGCTCTGAAGTGGTCCTTGTATCTTTGGGATTTTAAAAAATATTCTTTAATTTAATCCCATACTAGTTAAACTAGTATTTTTCCTTGTGAGAATATTTTCACTGTAAGTTCATCTTCATCTTCTTCATTCTCACGTCTGGGTGTTCTCAGACTTCAAACTGGCTTTGAACTTCCACCCAATTTGAATTTCTCCTTTGTAATTGACACCCAATTGCAATTGACTTGTAATTGGAACCCAATTTGAATTTCTCATTTGTAATTGGCTCCCAATGGACTTTGACTTGTAATTGGCTCCCAATCTACTCCTGGTGCTTTCAATTGCTTCCCAATTTGAATTGTTGACTTTGACTTCGAAATTGGCAAATTGTTGACTTTGACTTCGAAATTGGCGCTCATACTCCTCCTGGTATTGAATTTCATGTCTTTGTTGACTTCGAAATTGGCTCCCAGACTCCTCCTGGTATTGAATTTCATGTCTTTGTTGACTTTGACTTCGAAATTGGCTCCCAGACTTCTCCTGGTATTGAATTTCATCTCAATTCAATTTGATCTCCATGATTTCAATTTCTTTGAAACTGGCTCCAATTTCAATTCATTCGAACTAGCTCCCAAGTGCAATTGCATCTCAATTGCCACCCAATTTCAATTCATTCGAACTAGCTCCCAAGTGCAATTGCATCTCAATTGCCACCCAAGTGAAATTGCTTCCCAATTTCCACTTGTAATTGGCGCCCAAAGCCAAACTAGCGCCCAACTCCATAAGATTTAATTAATTTTGGCTTCTCAAATTTTACCTTGTAAAATTGTTGATGGTGAGTTTCGAACTTGAGCCATTGTCCTTAGTTTGAAACCCACTCTCTTAGCCCTTTAAACCTAATGGCTCCCAATTTCAATTTCTACATTTGGCTCCCATCTTGAATTGATTCTCATGTGAAACTTGCTCCCAATTTCAATTGATGATTCTCATGTGAAACTTGCTCCAATTTCAATTTCTCTGAAACTGGCTCGCAATTTCAATTCATTCGAACTAAGCTTTAATGGTGAGTTTTGAACTTGAGCCATTTCGCATAATACATCAGGCATCTTTCACTTCGTCCGTACAACTTATTGGTTAAATCTCCAATCACATTTGATGTACTCCTTTCTTTCCATAGATGCTTGATCTCCAAGTCAAATTCATGCAATCTTCCAAACTTAATTTTCTTTCACGAAAATTCTTCTGGGATATCTTCTTGAGTAGCATAGAAGTGAATATCATATCATTCATCTTCTTCTTCAATTTGTCATTTTCTCCAGATATTCTTGATTTTATATCTTCTTCTTCTATTTTCATGCATCTTCCTCTGTTTTTCTCTTTTGCAATATAAATAATTTCCCGATCATGGTCTAAGACTCTACTAGACCTATAAATAAAATTGGGGGATCTACACAATACATATTGGCATATCAAAACCATTACACTTTATTCCT
>NW_017618956.1:0-17423 GCF_001879475.1 Ipomoea nil | reverse complement strand
GAATGAGAGATGGCTTTATGAATAATATAATGATTAAATTTGTTGATAAACATTTGTTTTAAAATTAACAGTATTTTTAAAATACAAAAAAAAGACACATTAAACTGTCGTAAAATTAATAATTTTATTAATGAAAACAATTTATATTGAGTGTTTAAATTGCAATGCATATCTTAAAAGATAATAGTCGAATAACATATTGACCTACTAAATTATCAATGCTTATATTGCGGAGTCATGGATCATGATTACTTAGTAAGATAAACAATTTACAAGTTTGTTTTTAGTATTTAAGTTTGTTTGAGAGTGGAAGTCTAGAAATATTTATATCGGAGGAAACCGCCGAACATATAATGCTGGAAAAAATATATTAAAATGGCATATTAAGTGCTATTTTGTGGTAAAAGTATCAGTGTGGTCCAGTTTCGATTTGGGTCGGTTCAAAGTGGATTCGGGTTCTACGTAGTGAGACGAAGAGTGATATATGTACGCTCAAAACGGATAATCGGTGAATGAGATATTGATTCTCAAAGTAGACCAATTTGAGTTGGAAACGTGAAGAGAAAAAGCTTGGAGTTGCTATTGTCCCACATTGGTTTGGGAAGTGGATTTGCACCACTATTTGTACAAGAGCTCTTCTAAGGCTTCTTAATTTGTATAGCATAGAGGCTCTCTCTCTCGCGTAGGAGGGGTGTGCAAATCAAAACCCAATCTGAGTAAATGAAGGTTTGAACTTGTGTAGGGATACCCTATTATAACCCCATCACTAATCACACACTTCATGTGGTGGTATTCCCTTATATTGTAGGATTATTATTTGATTTTTCCAACGAAATATCCGACAATTGGACAAGTATGGATACCCTATTATAACCCCATCACTAATCAAGCACTTCTTGTGGTGCTATTTCCTTATTTTGTAGGATAACCACATCACTATTCCCTTATTTTGTAGGGGATTATTATTGGTTTTACCAACGAAATGTCCCAAATTGGACAAGTAGGGATACCCTATTATAACCCCATCACTAGACACACTTCACATGGTCTATTCCCTTATTTTGTAGGAGCGGCATGCCACCAAAATGGTGGAGTAATTATGCATTCGCCCACCCTGGGCTCGAACCAGGACCACAAGGTTAAGAGCCTTGCGCTCTACCAACTGAGCTAGACGGGCAAGTAGTAGTTCATATTTAATATTGGTATTACAATCGAGGCTACAATTATTGAAAATTAATTTACAAGTTACACAATTGAATGAGAGATGGCTTTATTAATAATATACTGATTAAATTTGTTGATAAACATGAAAATTATACAATATTTTTAAAATACAAAAAGACACATTAAACTGTCGCAAAATTAATAATTTTATTAATGAAAACAATTTATATTGAGTGTTTAAATTGCAATGCATATCTTAAAAGATAATAGTCGAATAACATTTGACCTACTAAATTATCAATGCTTAAATTGCGGAGTCATGGATCATGATTACCTATTAAGATAAACAATTTACAAGTTTGTTTTTAGTATTTAAGTTTGTTTGAGAGTGGAAGTCTAGAAATATTTATATCGGAGGAAACCGCGAACATATAATGCTGGAAAAAATATATTAAAATGGCATATTAAGTGGCTATTTTGTGGTAAAAGTATCAGTGTGGTCCAGTTTCGATTTGGGTCGGTTCAAAGTGGATTCGGGTTCTACGTAGTGAGACGAAGAGATTGATATATTGTACGCTCAAAACGGATAATCGGTGAATGAGATATTGATTCTCAATGTAGACCAATTTGAGTTGGAAACGTGAAGGGAAAAAGCTTGGGAGTAGCTTTAGTCCCACATTGGTTTGGGAAGTGGATTTGCACCACTATTTGTACAATAGCTCTTCTAAGGCTTCTTGATTTGTATAGCATAGAGGCTCTCTCTCCCGCGTAGGAGGGGTGTGCAAATCAAAACCCAATCTGAGTAAATGAAGGTTTGAACTTGTGTAGGGATACCCTATTATAACCCATAACTAATCACACACTTCATGTGGTGGTATTCCCTTATTTTGTAGGATTATTATTGGATTTTTCCAACGAAATATCTGACAATTGGAAAAGTATGGATACCCTATTATAACCCATCACTAATCAAGCACTTCTTGTGGTGCTATTCCCTTGTTTTGTAGGATAACCACATCACTAATCACACACTTCTTGTGGTGCTATTCCCTTATTTTGTAGGGGATTATTATTGGGTTTTACCAAAGAAATGTCCCAGAATTGGACAAGTAGGGATACCCTATTATAACCCCATCAATAGAGACACACTTTACATGGTCTATTTCCCTTATTTTGTAGGAGCGGCATGCCACCAAAATGGTGGAATAATTGTGCATTTGGCCGACCCTAGGGCTCAAACCCAGGACCACAAGGTTAAGAGCCTTGCGCTCTGCCAACTGAGCTAGACGGGCAAGTAGTTGTTCATATTTAATATTGGTATTACAATCGAGGCTACAATTATAGAAAATTTATTTACAAGTTACACAATTGAATGAGAGATGGCTTTATGAATAATATAATGATTAAATTTGTTGATAAACATTTGTTTTAAAATTAAACAGTATTTTTAAAATACAAAAAAAGACACATTAAACTGTCGTAAAATTAATAATTTTATTAATGAAAACAATTTATATTGAGTGTTTAAATTGCAATGCATATCTTAAAAGATAATAGTCCGAATAACATATTGACCTACTAAATTATCAATGCTTATATTGGCGGAGTCATGGATCATGATTACTTAGTAAGATAAACAATTTACAAGTTTGTTTTTAGTATTTAAGTTTGTTTGAGAGTGGAAGTCTAGAAATATTTATATCGGAGGAAACCGCCGAACATATAATGCTGGAAAAAATATATTAAAATGGCATATTAAGTTGCTATTTTGTGGTAAAAGTATCAGTGTGGTCCAGTTTCGATTTGGGTCGGTTCAAAGTGGATTCGGGTTCTACGTAGTGAGACGAAGAGTGATATATTGTACGCTCAAAACGGATAATCGGTGAATGAGATATTGATTCTCAAAGTAGACCAATTTGAGTTGGAAACGTGAAGAGAAAAAGCTTGGGAGTTGCTATTGTCCCACATTGGTTTGGGAAGTGGATTTGCACCACTATTTGTACAAGAGCTCTTCTAAGGCTTCTTAATTTGTATAGCATAGAGGCTCTCTCTCTCGCGTAGGAGGGGTGTGCAAATCAAAACCCAATCTGAGTAAATGAAGGTTTGAACTTGTGTAGGGATACCCTATTATAACCCCATCACTAATCACACACTTCATGTGGTGGTATTCCCTTATATTGTAGGATTATTATTTGATTTTTCCAACGAAATATCCGACAATTGGACAAGTATGGATACCCTATTATAACCCCATCACTAATCAAGCACTTCTTGTGGTGCTATTTCCTTATTTTGTAGGATAACCACATCACTATTCCCTTATTTTGTAGGGGATTATTATTGGGTTTTACCAACGAAATGTCCCACAAATGGACAAGTAGGGATACCCCTATTATAACCCCATCACTAGTCACACACTTCACATGAGTCTATTCCCTTATTTTGTAGGAGCGGCATGCCACCAAAATGGTGGAGTAATTATGCATTCGCCCACCCTGGGGCTCGAACCCAGGACCACAAGGTTAAGAGCCTTGCGCTCTACCAACTGAGCTAGACGAGCAAGTAGTAGTTCATATTTAATATTGGTATTACAATCGAGGCTACAATTATTGAAAATTAATTTACAAGTTACACAATTGAATGAGAGATGGCTTTATTAATAATATACTGATTAAATTTGTTGATAAACATGAAAATTATACAATATTTTTAAAATACAAAAAGACACATTAAACTGTCGCAAAATTAATAATTTTATTAATGAAAACAATTTATATTGAGTGTTTAAATTGCAATGCATATCTTAAAAGATAATAGTCGAATAACATTTGACCTACTAAATTATCAATGCTTAAATTGCGGAGTCATGGATCATGATTACCTATTAAGATAAACAATTTACAAGTTTGTTTTTAGTATTTAAGTTTGTTTGAGAGTGGAAGTCTAGAAATATTTATATCGGAGGAAACCGGCGAACATATAATGCTGGAAAAAATATATTAAAATGGCATATTAAGTGGCTATTTTGTGGTAAAAGTATCAGTGTGGTCCAGTTTCGATTTGGGTCGGTTCAAAGTGGATTCGGGTTCTACGTAGTGAGACGAAGAGATTGATATATTGTACGCTCAAAACGGATAATCGGTGAATGAGATATTGATTCTCAATGTAGACCAATTTGAGTTGGAAACGTGAAGGGAAAAAGCTTGGGAGTAGCTTTAGTCCCACATTGGTTTGGGAAGTGGATTTTGCACCACTATTTGTACAATAGCTCTTCTAAGGCTTCTTGATTTGTATAGCATAGAGGCTCTCTCTCCCGCGTAGGAGGGGTGTGCAAATCAAACCCAATCTGAGTAAATGAAGGTTTGAACTTGTGTAGGGATACCCTATTATAACCCCATAACTAATCACACACTTCATGTGGTGGTATTCCCTTATTTTGTAGGATTATTATTGGATTTTTCCAACGAAATATCTGACAATTAGGAAAAGTATGGATACCCTATTATAACCCCATCACTAATCAAGCACTTCTTGTGGTGCTATTCCCTTGTTTTGTAGGATAACCACATCACTAATCACACACTTCTTGTGGTGCTATTCCCTTATTTTGTAGGGGATTATTATTGGGTTTTTACCAAACGAAATGTCCCAGAATTGGACAAGTAGGGATACCCTATTATAACCCCATCAATAGAGACACACTTTACATGGTCTATTCCCTTATTTTGTAGGAGCGGCATGCCACCAAAATGGTGGAATAATTGTGCATTTGCCGACCCTAGGGCTCAAACCCAGGACCACAAGGTTAAGAGCCTTGCGCTCTGCCAACTGAGCTAGACGGGGCAAGTAGTTGTTCATATTTAATATTGGTATTACAATCGAGGCTACAATTATAGAAAATTTATTTACAAGTTACACAATTGAATGAGAGATGGCTTTATGAATAATATAATGATTAAATTTGTTGATAAACATTTGTTTTAAAATTAAACAGTATTTTTAAAATACAAAAAAAAGACACATTAAACTGTCGTAAAATTAATAATTTTATTAATGAAAACAATTTATATTGAGTGTTTAAATTGCAATGCATATCTTAAAAGATAATAGTCGAATAACATATTGACCTACTAAATTATCAATGCTTATATTGCGGAGTCATGGATCATGATTACTTAGTAAGATAAACAATTTACAAGTTTGTTTTTAGTATTTAAGTTTGTTTGAGAGTGGAAGTCTAGAAATATTTATATCGGAGGAAACCGCCGAACATATAATGCTGGAAAAAATATATTAAAATGGCATATTAAGTTGCTATTTTGTGGTAAAAGTATCAGTGTGGTCCAGTTTCGATTTGGGTCGGTTCAAAGTGGATTCGGGTTCTACGTAGTGAGACGAAGAGTGATATATTGTACGCTCAAAACGGATAATCGGTGAATGAGATATTGATTCTCAAAGTAGACCAATTTGAGTTGGAAACGTGAAGAGAAAAAGCTTGGGAGTTGCTATTGTCCCACATTGGTTTGGGAAGTGGATTTGCACCACTATTTGTACAAGAGCTCTTCTAAGGCTTCTTAATTTGTATAGCATAGAGGCTCTCTCTCTCGCGTAGGAGGGGTGTGCAAATCAAAACCCAATCTGAGTAAATGAAGGTTTGAACTTGTGTAGGGATACCCTATTATAACCCCATCACTAATCACACACTTCATGTGGTGGTATTCCTTATATTGTAGGATTATTATTTGATTTTTCCAACGAAATATCCGACAATTGGACAAGTATGGATACCCTATTATAACCCCATCACTAATCAAGCACTTCTTGTGGTGCTATTTCCTTATTTTGTAGGATAACCACATCACTATTCCCTTATTTTGTAGGGGATTATTATTGGGTTTTACCAACGAAATGTCCCACAAATTGGACAAGTAGGGATACCCCTATTATAACCCCATCACTAGTCACACACTTCACATGGTCTATTCCTTATTTTGTAGGAGCGGCATGCCACCAAATGGTGGAGTAATTATGCATTCGCCCACCCTTGGGGCTCGAACCCAGGACCACAAGGTTAAGAGCCTTGCGCTCTACCAACTGAGCTAGACGAGCAAGTAGTAGTTCATATTTAATATTGGTATTACAATCGAGGCTACAATTATTGAAAATTAATTTACAAGTTACACAATTGAATGAGAGATGGCTTTATTAATAATATACTGATTAAATTTGTTGATAAACATGAAAATTATACAATATTTTTAAAATACAAAAAGACACATTAAACTGTCGCAAAATTAATAATTTTATTAATGAAAACAATTTATATTGAGTGTTTAAATTGCAATGCATATCTTAAAAGATAATAGTCGAATAACATTTGACCTACTAAATTATCAATGCTTAAATTGCGGAGTCATGGATCATGATTACCTATTAAGATAAACAATTTACAAGTTTGTTTTTAGTATTTAAGTTTGTTTGAGAGTGGAAGTCTAGAAATATTTATATCGGAGGAAACCGGCGAACATATAATGCTGGAAAAAATATATTAAAATGGCATATTAAGTGGCTATTTTGTGGTAAAAGTATCAGTGTGGTCCAGTTTCGATTTGGGTCGGTTCAAAGTGGATTCGGGTTCTACGTAGTGAGACGAAGAGATTGATATATTGTACGCTCAAAACGGATAATCGGTGAATGAGATATTGATTCTCAATGTAGACCAATTTGAGTTGGAAACGTGAAGGGAAAAAGCTTGGGAGTAGCTTTAGTCCCACATTGGTTTGGGAAGTGGATTTGCACCACTATTTGTACAATAGCTCTTCTAAGGCTTCTTGATTTGTATAGCATAGAGGCTCTCTCTCCCGCGTAGGAGGGGTGTGCAAATCAAAACCCAATCTGAGTAAATGAAGGTTTGAACTTGTGTAGGGATACCCTATTATAACCCCATAACTAATCACACACTTCATGTGGTGGTATTCCCTTATTTTGTAGGATTATTATTGGATTTTTCCAACGAAATATCTGACAATTGGAAAAGTATGGATACCCTATTATAACCCCATCACTAATCAAGCACTTCTTGTGGTGCTATTCCCTTGTTTTGTAGGATAACCACATCACTAATCACACACTTCTTGTGGTGCTATTCCCTTATTTTGTAGGGGATTATTATTGGGTTTTACCAAAGAAATGTCCCAGAATTGGACAAGTAGGGATACCCTATTATAACCCCATCAATAGAGACACACTTTACATGGTCTATTCCCTTATTTTGTAGGAGCGGGCATGCCACCAAAATGGTGGAATAATTGTGCATTTGCCCGACCCTAGGGCTCAAACCCAGGACCACAAGGTTAAGAGCCTTGCGCTCTGCCAACTGAGCTAGACGGGGCAAGTAGTTGTTCATATTTAATATTGGTATTACAATCGAGGCTACAATTATAGAAAATTTATTTACAAGTTACACAATTGAATGAGAGATGGCTTTATGAATAATATAATGATTAAATTTGTTGATAAACATTTGTTTTAAAATTAAACAGTATTTTTAAAATACAAAAAAAAGACACATTAAACTGTCGTAAAATTAATAATTTTATTAATGAAAACAATTTATATTGAGTGTTTAAATTGCAATGCATATCTTAAAAGATAATAGTCGAATAACATATTGACCTACTAAATTATCAATGCTTATATTGCGGAGTCATGGATCATGATTACTTAGTAAGATAAACAATTTACAAGTTTGTTTTTTAGTATTTAAGTTTGTTTGAGAGTGGAAGTCTAGAAATATTTATATCGGAGGAAACCGCCGAACATATAATGCTGGAAAAAATATATTAAAATGGCATATTAAGTTGCTATTTTGTGGTAAAAGTATCAGTGTGGTCCAGTTTCGATTTGGGTCGGTTCAAAGTGGATTCGGGTTTACGTAGTGAGACGAAGAGTGATATATTGTACGCTCAAAACGGATAATCGGTGAATGAGATATTGATTCTCAAAGTAGACCAATTTGAGTTGGAAACGTGAAGAGAAAAAGCTTGGGAGTTGCTATTGTCCCACATTGGTTTGGGAAGTGGATTTGCACCACTATTTGTACAAGAGCTCTTCTAAGGCTTCTTATTTGTATAGCATAGAGGCTCTCTCTCTCGCGTAGGAGGGGTGTGCAAATCAAAACCCAATCTGAGTAAATGAAGGTTTGAACTTGTGTAGGGATACCCTATTATAACCCATCACTAATCACACACTTCATGTGGTGGTATTCCCTTATATTGTAGGATTATTATTTGATTTTTCCAACGAAATATCCGACAATTGGACAAGTATGGATACCCTATTATAACCCCATCACTAATCAAGCACTTCTTGTGGTGCTATTTCCTTATTTTGTAGGATAACCACATCACTATTCCCTTATTTTGTAGGGGATTATTATTGGGTTTTACCAACGAAATGTCCCACAAATGGACAAGTAGGGATACCCCTATTATAACCCATCACTAGTCACACACTTCACATAGGTCTATTCCCTTATTTTGTAGGAGCGGCATGCCACCAAAATGGTGGAGTAATTATGCATTCGCCCACCTGGGGCTCGAACCCAGGACCACAAGGTTAAGAGCCTTGCGCTCTACCAACTGGAGCTAGACGGCAAGTAGTAGTTCATATTTAATATTGGTATTACAATCGAGGCTACAATTATTGAAAATTAATTTACAAGTTACACAATTGAATGAGAGATGGCTTTATTAATAATATACTGATTAAATTTGTTGATAAACATGAAAATTATACAATATTTTTAAAATACAAAAAGACACATTAAACTGTCGCAAAATTAATAATTTTATTAATGAAAACAATTTATATTGAGTGTTTAAATTGGCAATGCATATCTTAAAAGATAATAGTCGAATTAACATTTGACCTACTAAATTATCAATGCTTAAATTGGCGGAGTCATGGGATCATGATTACCTATTAAGATAAACAATTTACAAGTTTGTTTTTAGTATTTAAGTTTGTTTGAGAGTGGAAGTCTAGAAATATTTATATCGGAAGGAAACCGGCCGAACATATAATGCTGGAAAAAATATATTAAAATGGCATATTAAAGTGGCTATTTTGTGGTAAAAGTATCAGTGTGGTCCAGTTTCGATTTGGGTCGGTTCAAAGTGGATTCGGGTTCTACGTAGTGAGACGAAGAGATTGATATATTGTACGCTCAAAACGGATAATCGGTGAATGAGATATTGATTCTCAATGTAGACCAATTTGAGTTGGAAACGTGAAGGGAAAAAGCTTGGGAGTAGCTTTAGTCCCACATTGGTTTGGGAAGTGGATTTGCACCACTATTTGTACAATAGCTCTTCTAAGGCTTCTTGATTTGTATAGCATAGAGGCTCTCTCTCCCGCGTAGGAGGGGTGTGCAAATCAAAAACCCAATCTGAGTAAATGAAGGTTTGAACTTGTGTAGGGATACCCTATTATAACCCCATAACTAATCACACACTTCATGTGGTGGTATTCCCTTATTTTGTAGGATTATTATTGGATTTTTCCAACGAAATATCTGACAATTGGAAAAGTATGGATACCCTATTATAACCCATCACTAATCAAGCACTTCTTGTGGTGCTATTCCCTTGTTTTGTAGGATAACCACATCACTAATCACACACTTCTTGTGGTGCTATTCCCTTATTTTGTAGGGGATTATTATTGGGTTTTACCAACGAAATGTCCCAGAATTGGACAAGTAGGGATACCCTATTATAACCCCATCAATAGAGACACACTTTACATGGTCTATTCCCTTATTTTGTAGGAGCGGCATGCCACCAAAATGGTGGAATAATTGTGCATTTGCCCACCCTAGGGCTCAAACCCAGGACCACAAGGTTAAGAGGCCTTGCGCTCTGCCAACTGAGCTAGACGGGCAAGTAGTTGTTCATATTTAATATTGGTATTACAATCGAGGCTACAATTATAGAAAATTTATTTACAAGTTACACAATTGAATGAGAGATGGCTTTATGAATAATATAATGATTAAATTTGTTGATAAACATTTGTTTTAAAATTAAACAGTATTTTTAAAATACAAAAAAAAGACACATTAAACTGTCGTAAAATTAATAATTTTATTAATGAAAACAATTTATATTGAGTGTTTAAATTGCAATGCATATCTTAAAAGATAATAGTCGAATAACATATTGACCTACTAAATTATCAATGCTTATATTGCGGAGTCATGGATCATGATTACTTAGTAAGATAAACAATTTACAAGTTTGTTTTTAGTATTTAAGTTTGTTTTGAGAGTGGAAGTCTAGAAATATTTATATCGGAGGAAACCGCCGAACATATAATGCTGGAAAAAATATATTAAAATGGCATATTAAGTTGCTATTTTGTGGTAAAAGTATCAGTGTGGTCCAGTTTCGATTTGGGTCGGTTCAAAGTGGATTCGGGTTCTACGTAGTGAGACGAAGAGTGATATATTGTACGCTCAAAACGGATAATCGGTGAATGAGATATTGATTCTCAAAGTAGACCAATTTGAGTTGGAAACGTGAAGAGAAAAAGCTTGGGAGTTGCTATTGTCCCACATTGGTTTGGGAAGTGGATTTGCACCACTATTTGTACAAGAGCTCTTCTAAGGCTTCTTAATTTGTATAGCATAGAGGCTCTCTCTCTCGCGTAGGAGGGGTGTGCAAATCAAAACCCAATCTGAGTAAATGAAGGTTTGAACTTGTGTAGGGATACCCTATTATAACCCCATCACTAATCACACACTTCATGTGGTGGTATTCCCTTATATTGTAGGATTATTATTTGATTTTTCCAACGAAATATCCGACAATTGGACAAGTATGGATACCCTATTATAACCCCATCACTAATCAAGCACTTCTTGTGGTGCTATTTCCTTATTTTGTAGGATAACCACATCACTATTCCCTTATTTTGTAGGGGATTATTATTGGGTTTTACCAACGAAATGTCCCACAAATGGACAAGTAGGGATACCCCTATTATAACCCCATCACTAGTCAGACACACTTTCACATAGTCTATTCCTTATTTTGTAGGAGCGGCATGCCACCAAAATGGTGGAGTAATTATGCATTCGCCCACCTGGGGCTCGAACCCAGGACCACAAGGTTAAGAGCCTTGCGCTCTACCAACTGAGCTAGACGGGCAAGTAGTAGTTCATATTTAATATTGGTATTACAATCGAGGCTACAATTATTGAAAATTAATTTACAAGTTACACAATTGAATGAGAGATGGCTTTATTAATAATATACTGATTAAATTTGTTGATAAACATGAAAATTATACAATATTTTTTAAAATACAAAAGACACATTAAACTGTCGCAAAATTAATAATTTTATTAATGAAAACAATTTATATTGAGTGTTTAAATGCAATGCATATCTTAAAAGATAATAGTCGAATAACATTTGACCTACTAAATTATCAATGCTTAAATTGCGGAGTCATGGATCATGATTACCTATTAAGATAAACAATTTACAAGTTTGTTTTTAGTATTTAAGTTTGTTTGAGAGTGGAAGTCTAGAAATATTTATATCGGAGGAAACCGGCGAACATATAATGCTGGAAAAAATATATTAAAATGGCATATTAAGTGGCTATTTTGTGGTAAAAGTATCAGTGTGGTCCAGTTTCGATTTGGGTCGGTTCAAAGTGGATTCGGGTTCTACGTAGTGAGACGAAGAGATTGATATATTGTACGCTCAAAACGGATAATCGGTGAATGAGATATTGATTCTCAATGTAGACCAATTTGAGTTGGAAACGTGAAGGGAAAAAGCTTGGGAGTAGCTTTAGTCCCACATTGGTTTGGGAAGTGGATTTGCACCACTATTTGTACAATAGCTCTTCTAAGGCTTCTTGATTTGTATAGCATAGAGGCTCTCTCTCTCGCGTAGGAGGGGTGTGCAAATCAAAACCCAATCTGAGTAAATGAAGGTTTGAACTTGTGTAGGGATACCCTATTATAACCCCATAACTAATCACACACTTCATGTGGTGGTATTCCCTTATTTTGTAGGATTATTATTGATTTTTCCAACGAAATATCTGACAATTGGAAAAGTATGGATACCCTATTATAACCCCATCACTAATCAAGCACTTCTTGTGGTGCTATTCCCTTGTTTTGTAGGGATAACCACATCACTAATCACACACTTCTTGTGGTGCTATTCCCTTATTTTGTAGGGGATTATTATTGGGTTTTACCAACGAAATGTCCCAGAATTGGACAAGTAGGGATACCCTATTATAACCCCATCAATAGAGACACACTTTACATGGTCTATTCCCTTATTTTGTAGGAGCGGCATGCCACCAAAATGGTGGAATAATTGTGGCATTTGCCACCCTAGGGCTCAAACCCAGGACCACAAGGTTAAGAGCCTTGCGCTCTGCCAACTGAGCTAGACGGGCAAGTAGTTGTTCATATTTAATATTGGTATTACAATCGAGGCTACAATTATAGAAAAATTTATTTACAAGTTACACAATTGAATGAGAGATGGCTTTATGAATAATATAATGATTAAATTTGTTGATAAACATTTTGTTTTAAAATTAAACAGTATTTTTAAAATACAAAAAAAAGACACATTAAACTGTCGTAAAATTAATAATTTTTATTAATGAAAACAATTTATATTGAGTGTTTAAATTGCAATGCATATCTTAAAAGATAATAGTCGAATAACATATTGACCTACTAAATTATCAATGCTTATATTGCGGAGTCATGGATCATGATTACTTAGTAAGATAAACAATTTACAAGTTTGTTTTTTAGTATTTAAGTTTGTTTGAGAGTGGAAGTCTAGAAATATTTATATCGGAGGAAACCGCCGAACATATAATGCTGGAAAAATATATTAAAATGGCATATTAAGTTGCTATTTTGTGGTAAAAGTATCAGTGTGGTCCAGTTTCGATTTGGGTCGGTTCAAAGTGGATTCGGGTTCTACGTAGTGAGACGAAGAGTGATATATTGTACGCTCAAAACGGATAATCGGTGAATGAGATATTGATTCTCAAAGTAGACCAATTTGAGTTGGAAACGTGAAGAGAAAAAGCTTGGAGTTGCTATTGTCCCACATTGGTTTGGGAAGTGGATTTGCACCACTATTTGTACAAGAGCTCTTCTAAGGCTTCTTAATTTGTATAGCATAGAGGCTCTCTCTCTCGCGTAGGAGGGGTGTGCAAATCAAAACCCAATCTGAGTAAATGAAGGTTTGAACTTGTGTAGGGATACCCTATTATAACCCCATCACTAATCACACACTTCATGTGGTGGTATTTCCTTATATTGTAGGATTATTATTTGATTTTTCCAACGAAATATCCGACAATTGGACAAGTATGGATACCCTATTATAACCCCATCACTAATCAAGCACTTCTTGTGGTGCTATTTCCTTATTTTGTAGGATAACCACATCACTATTCCCTTATTTTGTAGGGATTATTATTGGGTTTTACCAACGAAATGTCCCACAAATGGACAAGTAGGGATACCCTATTATAACCCCATCACTAGTCACACACTTCACATAGTCTATTCCCTTATTTTGTAGGAGCGGCATGCCACCAAAATGGTTGAGTAATTATGCATTCGCCACCTGGGCTCGAACCCAGGACCACAAGGTTAAGAGCCTTGCGCTCTACCAACTGAGCTAGACGGCAAAGTAGTTCATATTTAATATTGGTATTACAATCGAGGCTACAATTATTGAAAATTAATTTACAAGTTACACAATTGAATGAGAGATGGCTTTATTAATAATATACTGATTAAATTTGTTGATAAACATGAAATTATACAATATTTTTAAAATACAAAAAGACACATTAAACTGTCGCAAAATTAATAATTTTATTAATGAAAACAATTTATATTGAGTGTTTAAATTGCAATGCATATCTTAAAAGATAATAGTCGAATAACATTTGACCTACTAAATTATCAATGCTTAAATTGCGGAGTCATGGATCATGATTACCTATTAAGATAAACAATTTACAAGTTTTTTTTAGTATTTAAGTTTGTTTGAGAGTGGAAGTCTAGAAATATTTATATCGGAGGAAACCGCCGAACATATAATGCTGGAAAAAATATATTAAAATGGCATATTAAGTGGCTATTTTTGGGTAAAAGTATCAGTGTGGTCCAGTTTCGATTTTGGGTCGGTTCAAAGTGGATTCGGGTTCTACGTAGTGAGACGAAGAGATTGATATATTGTACGCTCAAAACGGATAATCGGTGAATGAGATATTGATTCTCAATGTAGACCAATTTGAGTTGGAAACGTGAAGGAAAAAGCTTGGGAGTAGCTTTAGTCCCACATTGGTTTGGGAAGTGGATTTGCACCACTATTTGTACAATAGCTCTTCTAAGGCTTCTTGATTTGTATAGCATAGAGGCTCTCTCTCTCGCGTAGGAGGGGTGTGCAAATCAAAACCCAATCTGAGTAAATGAAGGTTTGAACTTGTGTAGGATACCCTATTATAACCCCATAACTAATCACACTTCATGTGGTGGTATTCCCTTATTTTGTAGGATTATTATTGGATTTTTCAACGAAATATCTGACAATGGAAAAGTATGGATACCCTATTATAACCCCATCACTAATCAAGCATCTTGTGGTGCTATTCCCTTGTTTTGTAGATAACCACATCACTAATCACACATTTTTGTGGTGCTATTCCCTTATTTTGTAGGGATTATTATTGGGTTTTACCAACGAAATGTCCAGAATTGGACAAGTAGGGATACCCTATTATAACCCCATCAATAGAGACACACTTTACATGGTCTATTCCCTTATTTTGTAGGAGCGGCATGCCACCAAAATGTGGAATAATTGTGCATTTGCCCACCTAGGGCTCAAACCCAGGACCACAAGGTTAAGGCCTTGCGCTCTGCCAACTGAGCTAGACGGGCAAGTAGTTGTTCATATTTAATATTGGTATTACAATCGAGGCTAAAATTATAGAAAATTTTTTACAAGTTACACAATTGAATGAGAGATGGCTTTATGAATAATATAATGATTAAATTTGTTGATAAACATTGTTTTAAAATTAACATATTTTTAAATACAAAAAAGACACATTAAACTGTCGTAAAATTAATAATTTTATTAATGAAAACAATTTATATTGAGTGTTTAAATTGCAATGCATATCTTAAAAGATAATAGTCGAATAACATATTGACCTACTAAATTATCAATGCTTATATTGCGGAGTCATGGATCATGATTACTTAGTAAGATAAACAATTTACAAGTTTGTTTTTTATTTAAGTTTGTTTGAGAGTGGAAGTCTAGAAATATTTATATCGGAGGAAACCGCCGAACATATAATGCCGGAAAAAATTATTAAAATGGCATATTAAGTTGCTATTTTGTGTAAAAGTATCAGTGTGGTCCAGTTTCGATTTGGGTCGTTCAAAGTGGATTCGGGTTCTACGTAGTGAGACGAAGAGTGATATATTGTACGCTCAAAACGGATAATCGCGTGAATGAGATATTGATTCTCAAAGTAGACCAATTTGAGTTGGAAACGTGAAGAGAAAAAGCTTGGGAGTTGCTATTGTCCCACATTGGTTTGGGAAGTGGATTTGCACCACTATTTGTACAAGAGCTCTTCTAAGGCTTCTTAATTTGTATAGCAGAGGCTCTCTCTCTCGCGTAGGAGGGGTGTGCAAATCAAAACCCAATCTGAGTAAATGAAGGTTTGAACTTGTGTAGGGATACCCTATTATAACCCCATCACTAATCACACACTTCATGTGGTGGTATTCCCTTTATTGTAGGATTATTATTGATTTTTCCAACGAAATATCCGACAATTGGAAGTATGGATACCCTATTATAACCCCATCACTAATCAAGCACATCTTGTGGTGCTTTTCCTTATTTTGTAGGATAACCACATCACTATTCCCTTATTTTTTAGGGATTATTATTGGGTTTACCAACGAAATGTCCCAGAATTGGACAAGTAGGGATACCCTATTATAACCCCATCAATAGAGACACACTTTACATGGTCTATTCCCTTATTTTGTAGGAGCGGCATGCCACCAAAATGGTGGAGTAATTATGCATTCGCCCACCTTGGGCTCGAACCCAGGACCACAAGGTTAAGAGCCTTGCGCTCTACCAACTGAGCTAGACGGGCAAGTAGTAGTTCATATTTAATATTGGTATTACAATCGAGGCTACAATTATGAAAATTAATTTACAAGTTACACAATTGAATGAGAGATGGCTTTATTAATAATATACTGATTAAATTTGTTGATAAACATGAAAATTATACAATATTTTTAAAATACAAAAAGACACATTAAACTGTCGCAAAATTAATAATTTTATTAATGAAAACAATTTATATTGAGTGTTTAAAAGCAATGCATATCTTAAAAGATAATAGTCGAATAACATTTGACCTACTAAATTATCAATGCTTAAATTGCGGAGTCATGGATCATGATTACCTATTAAGATAAACAATTTACAAGTTTGTTTAGTATTTAAGTTGTTTGAGAGTGGAAGTCTAGAAATATTTATATCGGAAGAAACCGCCGAACATATAATGCTGGAAAAAATATATTAAAATGGCATATTAAGTGGCTATTTTGTGGTAAAAGTATCAGTGTGGTCCAGTTTCGATTTGGGTCGGTTCAAAGTGGATTCGGGTTCTACGTAGTGAGACGAAGAGAGATTGATATATTGTACGCTCAAAACGGATAATCGGTGAATGAGATATTGATTCTCAATGTAGACCAATTTGAGTTGGAAACGTGAAGGGAAAAAGCTTGGGAGTAGCTTTAGTCCCACATTGGTTTGGGAAGTGGATTTGCACCACTATTTGTACAATAGCTCTTCTAAGGCTTCTTGATTTGTATAGCATAGAGGCTCTCTCTCCGCGTAGGAGGGTGTGCAAATCAAAACCCAATCTGAGTAAATGAAGGTTTGAACTTGTGTAGGGATACCCTATTATAACCCATAACTAATCACACACTTCATGTGGTGGTATTCCCTTATTTTGTAGGATTATTATTGATTTTCAACGAAATATCTGACAATTGGAAAAGTATGGATACCCTATTATAACCCCATCACTAATCAAGCACTTCTTGTGGTGCTTTCCCTTTTTTGTAGGATAACCACATCACT
>NW_017618954.1:0-1614 GCF_001879475.1 Ipomoea nil | reverse complement strand
CGTCTCGCCATCGGGTGAGGTGGAGGAAGCCTCGAGGAGTGGAATCCCTCGATCAATGCAATACCATACCTCTTGCGAGGTGGGTCAGCCCCCACGTCCGTCCGGAGCACAATCATCCTCTAACGAACAGCTTACTAGACGGTTGGAAACGGGTCTCGGTAACTCACAACCTACTACGGTATGTTGCAGATTCACGTTGCTCGATTGACCGACAACCCCGCGGCGACGACGTTTTTTTGCATGTCCGTCTCCCTCAGTGCCCCCGCGTCGATAGTTAAAAAGGTAACTACCGAATTTCCATCTCGCCGTACGCATTGGTTGTGAGTCCGTCGCGCCATCGGTGGAGGAAGACCTCGAGGAGTGAAAGTCCTCGATCAATACAACACATACCTCTTGCGAGGTGGGTCAGCCCCCAAGTCGACGCTAAGACAACGCCCGTTGCGCTTGGGCAGATTCGTAGCGAGGCACAATCATCCTTTAACGGACAGCTTACTAGACGGGTGGACACTGGTGTCGGTAACTTACAAGCCTACTGACGGTATATTGCAGATTCACGGTTGTTTTTTTTGCCCAACTTGTTCCACGGCCGTTTTTTTTGGCATGTCCGTCTCGGTCAGATCCGGACGTGTCGTCGAACGAGTGCTGTGGAGGAAGCCCTCGAGGAATGAAAGGCCTCGAGCAATACAATATTTCTATCCTCTTGCGAGGTCGGTCAACCCCCACGCCCGACGACACGTACGCTGCACTGCGCTACGCTGGCGGGTTCATTGCGAACGCCCGCCCTCCGCCCCTACGGCGCACCGTAATTCGTTAACGAACAGCTTACTAGACGATTGGACACGTGCCTCGGCAACTCACAACCTACTGACGGTATATTGCAGATTCACGTTTGCTCGATTGACCGAATTCACGTGCCAATGATGTTTTTTTGCATGTCCGTCTCCGTCCGGTGCGCCGCCCGCCTTGCGACTCCGATGGTCTATCGGTCCCCAATAATACGTACGAGCGGCGGGAACACTCGTACGAGGCCTACGGGACGAGGGGGGCCCGTCCAACACGTTCGAAAAAAAGTCGACCGGCACCTCAACTACCATACCCCCCTATAGTAGTTAAAAAAAAAAAAACCCCAGTGACAGCAGTAGACACGGTTTGTCCCGTAAATCACACGGTCATTTCGGGTGGTTCCGTGCATTTTTTTTCAAATGTTATTGCATGGTCCTTTAGTTTAGAGCATTTTAACAATGCTTGGTAAATTTCAAAGCGTTTGGATGATTATTTCATTGAAAACGACGATGTCCAAATTTATGCCCAGCTGTCCGCAAAGTTCCTTGTCTGACTTAGCCAAGTACTTGGGATTGTTGGGAATGTGAGAGGAATATATGGCATATCGTTTGCCTCACTAATTAAATAGTACAATAAGCTCTAAAACAAATGTATATGCCATTTTGGCACGAGAACGACGTAAAACGACATAGGCCAAGGCATAACACAGAACCGTCGTAAAAGTACTGGGGTGGCAGGCGGGTAAACCTCTGTTGCGTGATATTTTCCGCATCCGTCCGCAACTGTGCGCAATTTGGGCGCCTCGTTCCGCATAAGTCCGCAACCTCGGCA
>NW_017618953.1:0-5732 GCF_001879475.1 Ipomoea nil | reverse complement strand
CTTCTTTTGCCTCGGTCTTTGGTCTTTTGCCTTCCCGCTGTTCTTTTGTGGCCCTCTTTGCGTGTCTTCTTGCTGTTTCGTCTGTCTCGCCCTCTCTGGTCGGCTCCCTGTCGGTTTTGGTGTCTTGCCTCGTGCTCCGTGTTCCCCTTGTGTTTCGTTGCCCGTGCTGCGTCTTGTGTGTTCTTCGCCCTCCGTTTGGTTTCCCCGTTTGCTCCGCCTGCTCGTTCGGTGTTTCCCTGCTCGCGTGTGTGTTTTTTGTCCTTCTCTTGGTTGCTGCTCCCTTGTGTTCTTCCTCGTTGTTGTTGTTGGCCTGTGCTCCCTTCCTTGCTTGCGTCTGGTTTCCTCTCTTCGTTGTGCTCCGTTGCTTGCTTCCTGTTGCGGTGTGCTGTGTGTGTGGCTTTCCCTGGCTTGCCCGCTTCGTGGTCTGGGCCCCTCGTCCCCCGGTCTTCCCGTGGTCCTCGTGGTGGCCCTGCCGTGCTTCTGGCGTTGTGCCCTTGTGTCCGGTTCCCCGTCTTTTGGGTGGCGTGTGTCCGTGTGTGTGCTCCCCCCGTGTCCTCTGCCCTTGGTGGTTTGTTTGGTGTTTGTTGGCGGGGCCCCCGGTCCCGGCGGGCCCGGTTGGCCTCCGGTCCCGGGGTCCTGGCGGTCCTGGTTGGCCGCGCTCTCCGGTTGGGGGTCGCCCTCCGGTTGGCCCGGGCCTCCGGCCGGCCTCTCCCCTCGTGCTGGGTGCTGTCCCGGGGCTTGTGTCGCCGTTGTTGTGCGTTCTCTTCTTGTGCCGTGTGTCGTCCCCCGGCCTGTGTTGCCGTTTTGGTGTGTCTTTCTTCCTTTGCGTTCTGCCTGTCGGGTCTTCCTCTCTTGTGTGCTGCTCGCTTCTCCTTGCGCCTTCTTGTGCGTCGTTGTTGTTCTTTGTCGTCTTGGGCTGTGTTCCCGTGTTCTTGTTGCGCGTGTTGCGTCTTGTGTTGCTCTTCCTCTTGGTTTTGGCCTTCTCTCTCTGTCTTCCGTTTCGCCCTGGCTTTCCCCCTTCTCTCTTCTCTCTGTCTGCTCTTTCCCCTGTCTTGGTGGGTTCCCCGCCTTCTTCGCTGCCCGGGCGTCGTCCCTGTTTTCTCTGCTTCTTTCCGGTGCTGCTTCGCCGCGTGCGCGGTCTCGTGCCCGCTCGTCTCGCTCCCCTTTTCTGTTTTGTGGCCTGTGCGCCCCTGTCGCTTCGTCCTTTGTTGTTTGCTGGTATACGCTTTTGCCCCGGGCCTCTTATCGAGACACTGTCGCTTCCCCTTTGGTGCGCGTAGGCCCTCGCCCCCCGTTTCCTACGTTCTTCTCACTTTCAACAGCTATTCGTCTTACACGTTGTTGTTTCTGTTTTGGTTTCCAGCTCTCTGCCTGTTTCCGGCTTTCCTCACCCTGTTTTCGGGGGTGTTCACCCTTTGCCCCGCTCGTCTTCCTCGTCCCCCGCGCTCCCGCCCGCCGACCCGCCAATACCTACCACAGCCCACACTACTTTATTTCCCTAGGTTTTGTGTGCCTGTTGTTGGCCTCTTTCTGCCTGCCCTCTCCCACCACCTCTGACTAACGAGCCACCGCGCTTTTATCGTCTCCCTCTTTGCCTCCCAGCCGGCTGGCTTCCGGGCTCCTCCGTCACACTCCCTCCCGCGCCGACCGGCCTCGCCTTGTGCATGCCGCTTTCCCGTCGCCTCTGCCTTCCCCGCTGCCTCTCGTACGCCACGGTCTCCCGCCTTCTGCCCCTTCCCCGCCCTGTTTACCTCTTGTGCCTCTGCGGCCCACGTTGGCTGCTTCACGTCCGCCCCATCCGCCGCCCCACACTCAACATATTAGCCTCTCTCGTGGGTGTACCCCACTTCCCCCTGTGTCCGCCCTCCTCCCCTCGCCCTGGGTAGCACAATGCGTCCCTGGATCTTTGTTCCGCCCACAACTCGCCTGCTTCACTTGCTCCCGGTGGCCGCCCACGCCTACCTGTATTCCGCTCGTTCAGCGTATGTTTCCTCGCCATTCCGACCGCTCCCTGCTCGTAGCTCCGTCTAGAGCTGGCCCCTTCATGACTAACCGCTACTGCTCTCGCCGAGCCTGGCCCCCGTCAGGTTTGCATCCTCCCGTCCTGGCCCCATCGGTTTTCCGCTGCCCTCATGCCCGACGCTGCCTCTAGCCCGTCTTCTCCGTCCCCCCCCCTGGACCGCCCTTCGTTATACTGAGTTCCTTCCTATAGCCCCGCCTCGCCTGGCTTCGACGTTATAAGCCGTACCGGCCCCCCCCGTTGTTTTTTTGTTGTCCCCCTTCGCGCCGTCAGTGTCGGTCCGGTTCTCTCCCAACGCTGCGACCTTTTTTCGGCTCGCCTGTCCTCCCCCTCTTCCTCCCCGTGCTCTTCCTTTCGCCCTTCCTTGCGCTGTCGTGTTTGTGGCCTGGTCGCAATCTGCCTGTTCCTTTTCCTTCTCTCTGTCCTTCCTTTCCTCCGCCCTTCCTAGCCTTTCCTCTTCTGCTCCGCCCCTCGTGCCGCTTGTGTGCCGGCCCCCCCTCCCTCCTTTTACCCTCAGCTTGCCCGGCCCCGGCCCCCCCATTCGTTCCTCCCCTCGCGCCTGTCTGTGCCTTCGCTCCCTCCCCCTGTGTGGCTGGTCACGCCCTCATTTTTCCCGTTCTCCGCTCTCGTCCCTCTCCTGCTCTTTCTTTGCCCGGCCCCGCCCCCGTCCGTTGCCTCCCTTCGTTCTTTCTCCGCCTGCCTGCCCCCCCCTTCCTCCCGGCTTCCCCGGTTCGCCGCGCATCGCGCGTGTTGCGTCATGCGCCCCCTCCTGTTCCTTCTGCCACTCGTGGTTGGTCTCCTCATCTCGCCTACGCAACCCCACCCCTTCCCTCTCCCTCGCCCCCTGGTTGCCGCCCGCCCCCTCGCACGTTGCACGCGCTGCTGCCCCCTGTGCCCGTCCCCCCTCCTCCCCGATCTGGCGGCGTGCGGCAGGTTCTGCCCCGGCACTTACCCTTTTTCCCTCCGGTTCCCTGCCTGCCCTCAGCTCCGCATCCCTTCCGTCCCTCCCCCTCTATGTCGTCGCCCTCCTCCGCCTTCCCTCGCTTCTTCCAGGGGGCTGTTCTGACTCTGTTGGCATCCCTTCCGTCCCCGGCACTCCTCTCGCCGCTCCGCTCCCCCCGGTGCGCCCGCTGTTGTTGAGTCTTTCCCCGCGGCCCGTCGGTGTCACTACCACCGCCCTTGGCACTCTTTTCTCGTCGTGCCCCCCCCCTCGCTGGCCCCTGCTCGTTCCCTGGGCGGCCCCTCCCTCTGCCTGCCGACGTGTCCTGTGGGTCTGCCTCCTTCCCCTTTCTCGTTCGCCCTGCGTGCCTCCCCGCCCCTCGGCAACTGGCCGGTTGGTGCTTTCCTGCTTCGCCCTGTCGTTAGCCCTGTGGGCGTCCTGCCGGCACTCCCTCGCCCCACCTCCCCTCTTTGCCCCGCCGTGAGTCGCTTTCCCGGCTCCTATCATTTCTCCCCTCTCGCAGCCCCGGCCCTTGTGCCGCCCTCCCCCCCCCGCCCCACCCTCCCCCGCCCCCGGTTGCCGTTCTTGTGTGGCCTATTCCTCGGTTCCCCCCCCGGCCTTGTATCCCGCCCTCAGCGTCTCACCGCCGCCCCCGTCGCCTCCTCTCTCCCCCCCTGCCCGTTCCCCGGCTCCCCCCCCGCTCTTCTGATGTTGGCCTGTCCCCTCGCCCTTTTGTGTCGTTTTTTTCCCCCGTCCCGCCCCTCCCCTTTCCTATCCTGTGGGCGCTTGTTGGCCTTGTTACGCTTCCCCCCTGGCACCTTCCGTGGACTCTTTTGTGTGTGTCTTGTGTGTGTGTGTAGTGTAGTGTCGCCTTCGGTCCCCCGTGGTTTGGTGCGCCCTCGGCGGTTGTGCGTGCGCCCGCGCCCTTGCTTTTGCTTCCCTCACCCCAGTCCCGCCTTCCCCCCCATTCCCCCCACCCTGTGGTGGCCCTTTGTCCTTTTGCCTCTCGTCCCCTGTGCGTGTTGTTGTCTTCCGGTCAGTCCTTTTTGTGGCTTCCGGCTGCATGCTTTTGTGACTTCCGTGTGTGAGTTTTTTCTGCTTCCAGGTCCCGTGGTTGTGTCCTTCCTGTGCGTCGTTGTTGCCTTTCCGCTGTGTGCGTTTTGATGCTTCCGTGCGTGGGCTTTTTGCCTTCGGTGTGTGCGTTTATTGTGCCTCTCGGTGCGTGCGATTTTTGTGGCTTCCTGTGCGTCATTGTTCCCCCTTCCGGTGCCGCCCGCCAGGGGACCCTCCGTCCCCCCCCGTTCCTATGGTCCGCCTCCGCCACTCTTCGCGCCCCATCGGGCCCCTGGCCTCCTCCGCCTCGCCTTCCACCGCTGCTTCCCCTTCTTTTCTCGTTTCTTCATCTCCTCTTTTTCTCTTCCTTTGCCCTACGTTTCATTCTTCTCTCTGTCTCTCTCTCTCTCTCTCTCTCTCTTCTCTCTCTCTCTCTCTCTCTCTCTCTAATCTCTCTCTCTCTCTCTCCTCTCCTCTTATCTCTGCTTTGCCTCCGTCGCTCTTGGTCCTCTTCTTTCCTTTCCCTACTTTTTAGTCCCTTGTTTCTTCCCATCTTATCCCCCGTCCCTCCTCCCCCCCTTTCTCCCTCTTCTTCTTCTCTTCTCTTATTCTTTCTTTCTCTCCTTCCCTAGCCCGGCGCGCCCCTGAGTTCTCGTTCCCCCGCTCCCCTCGCCGTCCTCGCCGCGCGCACAGTCATTAAACCCACCCCCTCTCACTCTTTTCGCGCGCATCGATCTGACTGCTGCCCGACCCGCCGGGTGCGAGCCTTCGGCCAGTTGCTACCGCCCCCTCTCCCCATGCGACAACCTCCTCCCCGGAATCGGACACCTCCTCTCACCTAACCCGCCCCCTTCCAACGAGCCTCCTTCGAGCCCCTTATACTATACTACATTTCATACCACATCAGAAAGCCGCCCCCCTGCTCGGACGTCCCACACACATTTGTCGCGTCTGTCCGCTTCGGAATACCGTCGCCGTTCCCCTTTACACTTCACTTCACACCTTCGAGAAAACCGTATATTTATTGGTATCTTTAATTCTATCTATTCCTTCATTACCTAGCCCTATTGTTTACTATCTTTCCTTCCTCCCAATGTCCCTTATACTTTCCTGTTCTTCCTACCCTTTCCCTTTCCACACATATCCACTCATGTATATACACATTGTGACCCCGCTAGCTTGCTTCCGTCGCGCCTGTCCTGACCGCTTTCCCTGATCACCTCTTCCTAACCCCGATGCATTCCTGCTCCTTATATTTTCTCCTTCTCCCTGCTCCCGCTTCCGTCTTTTGTTCCTTAGGCCCTGCTCCCTGGTACCTTGCTTTGCCTGTTCTCGGTCTTTCCTTTCTTTCTTTCTTGTTCTTTTGTTCCGTACGATTCTTTCCTCTGTTTTCCCTGCCGCTTGCCCTTTCCTTCGTTCCTCCCGTGTTGCTGTGTCGTTTCGTTTCCTGCTCTTTGTTCTTCTGCTTTCTGGTTTCATTTCTTGCTTCCCTCCGCTGCGTTTTCTTGCTCGTTCTCTTGGCCTTTGTCTCGCCTTTCCTCTCCCGTCCCTTCTTATCTTCCTTTCTCTCCTCCCTCCTTCGCTTGCCTCCTCCCCTTCCCTCTGGCCCTCGCCTTGTCTTTGCCCCACTCCTCCCCTCCGCCTCGTGCCCCCTTCCAGCCCTCTCCTCCCCCTTTCCCCCCCCCGCGCTCACCGGTGCCCCCCGTATTCCCCCTCTCC